>NC_068400.1:15638988-15949309 GCF_023724105.1 Carassius gibelio | reverse complement strand
TTCATCACAACACAATCGCACAAGTCTGCCAAAAACAGAAGGTTGTACAGAATGACACATCATGAACGGAGCAATTGCTGTTAAATATTTGGCACTATTGCATGGGTGTTTTAATTCTGCCGCACAGATGTTCACTGTATGCCCTAAAGAGTTTATGTAGAAATGAGGCCTTGTCCCTCTGTTATTTCAAATATTTAACACATTGTAATACAGAAGACTGGGATGGTTAACACATGGCGAGGCGTAACACCATCAGTTTAACCAGTTACAGGGTGAAATCACCATTAAACATGATCTTTGGGGAATGGGTAAATACATTGGACATGTTTTTTTACTGACAAGTCTTTATAGTGGACCTTCTTAATACACTCTTTCTGTTAATTTTCACAGTTTGAACGCAAGTATTAGTTGAACTGCATAGATTTGTTGCAGGCAAATATTAAACTAAAGTTTGAGACAAGTATCTACTTCATAACATATCCATTTATAGTTTTACTGAATGCGTTCATTACAATATTATGATTTCAGACCAGTTCTTTCCAAGGAAAGACACTCATATAGTTCATAAAGGATCATCCAAAGATATAAAATAACCAAGGTTTCTGCAGCAAACCTTAAGAAATAATATTCTTTGTATTGACATAGGAGAGAGGGTTTCGCTCTAATGCTTTTTGTCTGCTATCGTGTTTCTTGTGTAAAGGAGAGAAATGGCTCAATAGTCAGTTCAATACTGTTTGGATTAGACTGAATATTTTCGACTACAAGTCACACTTGCTGAATCATAATGTCCTAAAACTCTTACTGGGATACAATGTATGATGTATTATTCCAGTTAAAGTTTATGACAGAGAGAAAGACAGAGAAATAGACAGATACATAGCAAACACCCAGAATGTTATAATAACTGCATAGCAAAATCATAAAGCTTCCACTAGGTGTTCAAACCAATCTTCAAGTTGAACGTGCAGACATGGATTTTTCCATCCAGCATTCAAAAGTGGACTCAAACTTAGAAAAGGCATGCCTAATGGAATTCATTGATCGCATGAATAGCATAGGGTGTGTGGTTGTAATAATCTTATTATGGATTAAAAATGTACATAGTAATGTAACAAATAGCATTAGAAATTTAAGAAAACGTGCCTAATATCATGGTAACATAACATGATGGGATTAATAAAGCTCACAACAGGTTTGTGTATCGGAATGATTACTGCGGTAAACATGCTGTCTTAACTTTCCTTTCTTAATGTCTTAAATTTGACATATGGTAACTTGTTTGACATAACCAGTTGATATTTAGTTCAATGGAATAAAAAAATAAATAAACTGTTTTTAATCATTATTAATTACCCAAACATGTAATATATATATATATATATATATATATATATATATATATATATATATATATATATATATATATATATATTTTTTTTGTCTTTTGACTTAAAGTGGTCATATGATGCGATTTTCAGATTTTCATTTTTCTTTGGAGTGTTACAAGCTCTTGATGAATAAAGAAGATCTGTGAAGTTGCAAAGACTAAAGTCTCAAATCCAAAGAGATATTCTTTATAAAAGTTAACACTCGTCCACACACCCCTCGTTCTAACACCCCCACATATCTATGTCAGTATGTGGGAAGATTTGCATAATGTTCACAAAAAGAAAGGTATACCTTTTATTCTCATTGTAATATTGTTGTTGCCGCCGCCACTATGTCTTATTAACGCTGTGTGTTTCACTGTGAAAGCGAAAATACTTTTTTTTTTTTTTTTTTTTGGCTTTAACCGTGGATGAAGCGGCGACCAGCCCAGGGTCGTCCCATGTATTTGCTGCAAGCACAAGGTATGCTGCTTCATAGAATCCGCCTGCTGCTCTGTTCTCTAGCCGCCCTCCTCTGCTCACTCTAGACCGCGGCTCACTCTAGACCGCCGGCCTCTGCTCACTCAAATTGTTACATTCAGAAAGCAAAACTACTTTGTTTTTGCCTTCCGAAAGAAAACATGACTAGACTTTATAATAAGTTAAGAGGCATAACATTTCAGTCGGTGGGGCATAGAGGAGAAACAATAAACAATAATGTACAGTATGTGGACTTTTTTTATTTTTATTTTTTCTTTACCTTAAACCTCATAAACTTTTCATTACACCAAATACACAGAATAGTTATTTTTAGCAGCATCTTATGACCCCTTTAACTACATTTTGTGTGCAGCCCTGTTGATTTCCCACATTTACAACAACGTAACATCATTTAGACATTTTCTATAAACTCATTCATTATTATATTTTTTTACACAAATTTAAGTTCTCATGCTCATATCAGCAAACATTTGAGTGTAGTTTATCAAAATCACAATTGAAAAACAATGCATGTGACAAATGAGCTGTGATATAATTCCATACTGTTATTTGCTATAGTGAATGCTTATATTGAGTTACAGATCTGTAATTGAACTTGTTTCAACCGCTTGCTTGAATGTAACATGGCCACAGGTACATGCATCTAATTTAAGGTCCAAAAATGACATGCCAAAAGTCATAAAATATGGCTTTGGTAAGTAGAAGTATTCGCCAACTGGCTGTTAACGTTATTATGAATTGCAAAATAACATTGAACTGATTAAATTGAATTGGAAACCATCGCAATGAGCATTTCCTATTAAAGACATACAAACCATCATCTGAAGAAAACGTCTGGCTCAACTCATGCATCTTTTAATTAGTTTTAGTAGAAAATATTACCATTGAATGTTTTAGAATCAGAAAGTGTTTTTATGTTCTTTATTTTTAAGTGTTTAATGAACCGTTTCAATAAGAGACCAAGACTTACTCATCTCATATGATGCTGCAAATGTGGCAAAAAGTTAATCCAGGCTTACTGAACACCTTGGTACTTTTCAGTTAATGTTCAAAGAAAAGACGACACTACATCCTTAAAATAGTGCCTCTTTCATTTTTCTTTGGCTTACTGAGAAATGTTTCTGGCATTCTTTATGCCAATGTCAGTTCACCTTTTTGAAAGACCAGTACCTTTGACATTTTGGAAGTAGTGAACTATAAAAAAGATGGCTTTTAGCTCTTTAGACCATGAAAGGGATGAATTAACTCTCACATTTGGTTGAGAATGTATGACATTTTAAGCATTAAAAGGCTGTCACACTTTTGTCTTTATTGTCAGACTGACCAAGTTAAGGTAACCACACAAAAATGAACCTGATCAACAGTGTGAAGACTGACTGCAGAATTGTGTCATCTGGAACATTCCTAGTTCATTAGATCAGCAACAAAGATATCCAATCTATGCCAAAATGCTCTACTGTATAATTACAGTTTTTTGAGATGCAAAGGTTTTTTCTCAGTTTTTGACTGAAGTGCAACTAAATATATTGTTTTGCATATTGTGCTCTAGAAGGAATTATTTTTTTTTTTTTTTTATTTTTTTTTTTTGTAGTAGTAGTAGTATTTGTTTCTTACACTTATCTATTTAGCGAGTGCTCCCGATCCAAAGGTGTTTTTTTTCTTTTTTTTTTTTTTTTTTTTTAAACAGAGGTTAATGTGTTGCATGAAGGACAAGTGCCACCTCATTCTTTAAAATAAGTGGAACATAAACATTGTGTTTGTACGTGCATACCCATCTCAATAATTGCTTCACTGTGATCAAGAAATAAGCATACAAACAAATATCAAGAAGCATACTGTGATATATTGGGATATACAGGATAAATTGTTACATACAACAACAATGTAACAACAAGTCAATTATTGTGGGAAGGTGAGAGCAATGGATAAAACAATGCTTATAACTAGTTTTAAGGAGTAATCTTTCTACTGAAAGAGTAATGTAAAAAAATAAAGATCTGATTTAATAGTCTCAGTTTGAAGTGCAAACCTAAGCAATTACATAGTAGTCAGTTGCTACGTTCATGGGAATTGTAATGTTTGTTAGTCTAGTGAACTTGCTGACTGTAAGGCAAAGTACATGATCGTAAGCACAATAATTAAGTGTAATTAGAAGGCAAAAAATCTCTTCCTGTCAGCCTTTTCCTGTCTCACCACTGTGGCGGCTCCCTTCAAACTGCACTTCCTTCGAGTTGTCTGATGCTATTGAACGGCACGGTGCCGCCGACTGTGTTTGATAATCTGTCATCCACACGCCATGCTCCGTGTCATCAACATGCCGCAAACGCTGCTTCAAAAATTAAACAGTGGCATTTTAACTTGAAAAACTGCAGTTACATGACACACTGACAAAAACGAAGCCAATACTAAAATGTTTGCTTAACTGGAAAAGCGGTGGAGGGGTTTCTGATGGGAGCATTTTTCCTAGCCACCTCCCAACCTGCATCAGCCGGCATAAGATTTATGGCTCTTCTAATTAAATTTTGCTAAGCTGGCAGACACTTGAGCGAACTGTGATGTTCCTCCTGGATTCTGATTAACAGGGGCTGAATTCATTATTGTCCTGTAGTGCTCGTCTGGGTCCTTAACAGCCCCGCCTAATTAAAAAGAATAATGCAGCCAATATTATACTGCACGCAATCACTGTTTATGCTTACTTGTAAAAACTCAAATACACAGTAGACTATACAGTAGGTGTGCATTGTAGTAACTTCCACAAAAGCAGAAATGTCTTCAGATCATATCAGATCATATGCAGAAAAGTATCAGATCATCAAACAAATGAATATTTGATATTACAATTACAATTTAAAATTCTAGAAATTGTTATAAAGATATTTATAAGGCTTTGGGACTCCAGCGAACCACTGTCAGAGATATTATCCACAATGATGAAACTTCCCCGGAGTGGTCGGCCTCCCAGAATTACTTCAAGAGCACAACAACGACTCATCCAGGAGGTCATAATAGAACCAAGAACAACATCTAAATAACTGCAGGCCTCACTTGCTCATTTAAGGTCAGTATTAATAGGAAAGAGAATGGGCATAAACTGCATCCATGGATGAGTTACAAGGAAAAATCCACTGCTGACCAAAAAGAACACAAAGGCTCATCTCACATTTGCCAAAAAATAAAAATAAATAAATAATAAAAAATAATTGTACTGTAGTTACTAATGTGGTTCAGGTTGAATTAATCACTGTGATATGTAAGGTCAAAACGCAATGAAGATGCTTCTTGATTCACAAAAGATTGATTGCCACTAGCATGTTCAAACAGGTGGGTGTTTGTGTGGTTCTACAAGACAAGTAGAAACATCTTGGTTACGTATGGTAACCCTCGTTCCCTAAAGGAGGGAACGGAGACGCCATATCGGTGACCGACGAATATGGGATATCGCTTCAATAGACCAATCTACTTCGAGTGTAAATTAAATGAGCCAATGGACATTGGCATGCAATTATTGCATCCAGCTGCCGCTGATCACGGTGTGAGTATAAGAAGGCAGCAGGCGCAATGCATACCAGTTTTTCGCAAAGGAGCCGAGCCGGGGACCCGGCAGCTCAGCAGCGGTACAGCAACCATGGCGACGGGACGTGGTGTCTCCGTTCCCTCCTTCAGGGAATGGGGGTTTCCATATGTAATCAAGACATTCCCTTTCAGTCAGCACCCTCAATGTCACATTGGTGACCGACGAATATGGGATCCCTATCAATGCGCCATGGGTGCTGCCCCTTCCAGTGCCCTGTGCGAGCCGCCTGTGCCCCTATTAGGTGTAGGCCGGGGCTCAGAATAAGTAGCTCCACTCACCGTTGTAAAAGCACTACCTCACTGGGTGAGATTGGATAACACTGGAAAACGTACCTGGACCGCTTGGAACTGGGACGCTGTAGAAGCCCCATCCTTCCCAAAGGAGGTCTCGGAGGCAAATACACATGTAGCATCCATTTAGGAGTATACAGAGAAATTTGAGGTGATTAAAAACCCTCTTGGGAAGGCAGAAGTCTGCCGGGGAAACATGGGCTCTAAGGCTATACCGTGGACTATACATATATGAGTACCGCTTACCGTCTCAATATGGAACCCACCTTCATGGTTCTCACGGATACATCATGAAGGCCTGGTGCCGGACATTCCGCCAGGTCCAGCTGCTTAGGGTGATGGAGGATCTCAACAGTGTCTACAGTACGGACACTCTGGAGCAGTTTAAGCAAGCAGACACTAACCGGGGCCTCTCAGTGCCACTTCCTTTTTGACGCTTCCACGCCCACCTCAGGACTCTGCCTTAAAGCCAGTGCTGGAGTGGTCTCATATGTAATAGACCGAGTCGTGTAAGTGCCGCCGCGGCCGCCATATGCCCCATGAGCCTGTGAAAGAGTTTCAGTGGGACCGCTGTCCTGCTCTTGAATGTATTCAAGCAGGCTAGCACTGACAGGGCACGTTCCTCTGTGAGGCGTGCTGTCTGTTCGACCGAATCCAACTCCATACCGAGAAAAGAGATCCTCTACCACGGCGAGAGTTTGCTCTTTTCCCAGCTGACCTGAAGGCCCAACAGGCTCAGGTGCCGGAGCACCACATCCCTGTGCTCGCACAACTGATCTCGAGACTGTGCTAGTATCAGCCAATCGTCTAAGTAGACAATTTTAATCATGCAAGGTAGTATATAAGCTGGTTGATCGGCCATGTAGGCCATGTTAGTTAAATAACTTAACAAAACAATATGATGTGCCATGTAGGATTTAAATCAAACTTCGCTTATCAATACGTACATAAAACACATGCATATACACCTATAAATTATTCACATATACATGCATACTAGTGGATGTTCAAAAATACATATATTAAATACACTAAATACATATATTAAGCAAACACTAATATGAAATCGATAGTAAAACATATAATGTTAGCAATGTATACATACACACTTGTGAATAACTTGCGTATACATATAAACTTGACGCATGCATACACCTACAAACACTCGCATATACTTATAAACTTGATCCGTGCATATACACCTACTCTTATTCTGCCTGAAAGAATGAAAAGGCCGAGCTGAAGATGGAGTGATTCGACCAATCAGATGAAAAGAGCCCTTCAGCGCCGCCCACAAGTGTGAATGAAATATTGAAGCCATAAACCGAAATGATAAAAATGCACATGGACCAACTGTCTTGTCCATGTTCTCTCACTTGAATCCTCTTCTTGAAACTTGAGTCTCTGACCTTCTGCAAGCCCCGCCTTGTTCACGCAGTGATTGACATGGCGGGAGGGGGCGGACACGTGATTGGCTCGGAATGCATTTTCAATGTGCACATTGAATTTTGCTACATTCATTGCGGGACATTGAATAAAGATGCAATAGTAAGTGTCTTGACTATGAGTGTTAATGCATTTAAGGAAAATAGCATTTAAATGATAATTTTGCCACAGTTTTTGCTTGAACATTTTATACATAGCCAATCACTTCTGTAATACATTTTAATTTTGCAACTTATAAAGCGTTAAAATTAGTATTCATTTTACATATTAAAACTGGTGTATGAAATAGCAAATGAAAATTATGTAATTTAATTTTAATTTTAATTTTGCACCAAACATTGCACAAATGTATTGGAAAATGTAAATGCAAATACAGAAATGCATTGCCATTTTACATATTGCATTGTCATTTTACATATTATATTCCAAATTGAATATTGCTACCCATATGCTTCCATAAAAATGTACTATTTAGTTTTTAAAAATTGGTTTTAAAATATTGAACCTTTTCACAATATTAACATTTTCAGAGATACTAAATTTGGGATTTTCCTTAGTTGTCAGTTATAATCGTCAAAATTAAAAGAAATAAACATTTGAAATATTTCAGTCTGTGTGTAATGAATGAATATAATATATAACTTTCACTTTTTTAATAGAATTAGTGAAATCAACTTTTTGATGATATTCTAATTATATGACCAGCACCTGACCAGCACTTGGGCCACATGGCATCACAGAAAAGTGAAGGGCGTAACACAACACACTGGATAGCTGGCCAATGAGCATACAACTCGCTTTATAGAATGATGAGCTTTGTAAAAATCAACACATTTCAGAAAGGCCGGGCATAGAGGAGCAACAATAATGTACATATGAAGATAAAACAAATTGAAAATAATAATAATAATAATAATAATAATAATAATAATTTTTGAACCTTAAACCACATAAACACATTAGATTACACCAAATAATGTTCTTTTTTAGCAACATTATATGGCCCCTTTAAAACAGAAGGGCTACGAACTGAAATATCAAACAACTGTTTTGAGAATTCATAATTAATCATTTGCATAAATGTTAAGCACGTGACAACTTGCGGCGACTTGACATTTATTAACAATGCCTTTTTTCCCTGAAAACACCAGTTTCAACCTTTCAGTTCAAACTGACCATTGTTATATAGTGACTCTTGAATGTCAAAATATGTGTCAGTGTAATTTAAATGTGTTCACGTTTAACTAAACAGCAATTCTAAAAATATGATGATGAAGTGGAAATGTCTTGGTGGACAGAACTCACAAAAACAAACATGCAGAACATCTAGGGAAACTGGATGGAAATTGGACTATAGAAACCTTAGTTGCTGTGAATAAAGAGATTGTGACAACTAGCCCCAGTCTCTCATATAATTAACATGGTAAACACATTTTGTTGTCATGACAATGTTGCACACAACATTTCTTTATCTATTGCTCAATGGAATTGAATAATATAGTGACTTTGGTTTATGATTCTGCCAATTGCAATATTCCCAGACAATGGGCATGCAGCACATTTAATATCTTTTGGATATGAAGAGGAAGATCTTTATTTGACCCCATAATTCTGCTTTAATAAAAATGGTATACATTAACACCATGTATTACCTCATACTGAATATAATCTAAAGCCAATCAATGATTGATATGGTAAAAGAGAACTTTTCATGTATTCTTGAAATCAGTGTTTTTTCTTGAAGATATTTTTTGAACGTATAGCAGGGTATCATTATAGGGTACGTGCATTTGACAGGTAAGTTCTTCTCAGCAATTTCTGAAGCATGTCAGTCAGCAACTGTGGTGTGTTGATAGTCAAATGAACATACGGATGACCTTCTCTCAGAATGACTGTGGACTGCTATTTAAGCCACAGAGCGTGAAACCTGAAGGCTTCAAAACACCTGGCTCTTTTCAACTGCCGTGCTTTCATCTGATTTAACACAAGCTTCTGCTCTCTTCATAACTCGCCTTCTCAGTTTTCTCTCCATCATGTAGATGTGGGCCGGTTTAACCGTCCAGCGGCAGAACTTCTGATGTTCTGGATGAGAAGGTTTCAACTAAAACTCGATGCTGAATTCATGTCCTCATGTCCTCATCTTTTTATCTATATACATATCATTTGATAGTGAAAATTTGGCATCTTGCTCTTGCTTTGGCATCAAGCACTCTTACAGGACACTGCAACACTAGGGCTGTGGTAATGCAGCTTCAGCGAGCTGGATGCCCAGACACTGAAGACAACAATCGTGGCGATCGATAGAGAATAGGAAATGACCGAAACCAAGTGGACACAGACGGAATTGTCTCTTTAAAAAGACATGAGCCGTCCATGATCAGAAACTTCTCTTTCAGATAGCACCCATGGGAATCGCTGAATTAACAGGTATGCCACTGATTGTGCTGTAACACCACCCAGAACAGCCTCTTCCTCTAGAAGTAGAGACAAATTTGCTTGGTGAATCTCAAACTGTTCATTCACTCAGCTTTGAAGCAAAAATCAGATGAGTAGATGCACCTGTTGCCTATTTATACCAGTATACACAGGGAGTGGCTCAGGTATTCAAAATCCACAAATTCATCCATTCATTGTCACTCATCATGACATAACTTGTAGTGACCGACAGATAGGGAAACACTGCTGTGTGTTGATCACAACAGTTCTCCTAGGGATTTATTTTTGTTGGCAAAATTATTGACAGTGTGTCTAAAATGTAAGTATTTGCACCTTTTCCTTATCTTCATTTTTAAGAAAAACTTTTATGTAAACATTATTTATTTATTTTTTATTTCTCCCAGCCAATGACAATTCCGAAATAAAATATGCAGTGTTCGTTATAGTAACACATGCAATATTCATCGATATCTGACTGACAGAACCACACAATTTAATGTTGCTGTTAATGCTATGCTATTTTAGCAAATAGTTTGTTTCATAAATTCAGTTCAACAGAAGAGGGTTAACTTTATCACTCAAATCTACACATGCATGGAAGCTTTTCTTACTCTGTCCAAGCAGTAGATGCAAATGTCTCTAAAAGAGCGCCATATAGCGTAACTTCAACCGCTAAGGTAATGTCAATATGATTTAGGATGACAAAATTACATTTTAAAATAAGTCAGAGCTATAGAAATGCATCTCAATACATACAGGTAAATATCCATGTTATGCGTAGGTCAGACCCAGCCTAACTCCCAGCCCCCCTAATTCTCACCCTTCTTAAAATGAGCATTTACTATAAAACAACAAAAATTCTAATACATTTTCAGACATTTCATGTCCTGTTCATGTTTATATAAACTGTCTCAGAGTCTCTGACGAGTTGAGCTGCTTTCTGTACACTACTGTTGACTGTAGCCACCAGATCCAGTCTGTATCCAGATCAGAGGGTCACTGCAGTCACCCGGATCCAGTACGTATCCAGACCAGATGGTGGATCAGCACCTAGAAAGGACCACTACTGCCCTGAAAGACAGCGGAGACCAGGACAACTAGAGCCCCAGATACAGATCCCCTGTAAAGACCTTGTCTCAGAAGACCACCAGGACAAGACCACAGGAAACAGATGATTCTTCTGCACAATCTGACTTTTCTGCAGCCTGGAATTTAACTACTGGTTTCGTCTGGTCAGAGGAGAACTGGCCCCCCAACTGAGCCTGGTTTCTCCCAAGGTTTTTTTTCTCCATTCTGTCACAGATGGAGTTTCGGTTCCTTTGCCACTGTCGCCTCTGGCTTGTTTAGTTGGGGTCACTTCATCTACAGCGATATCGTTGACTTGATTGCAAATAAATGCACAGACACTGAATTCAATGATGAACTGCCTTTAACAATCATTTTGCATTATTGACACACTGTTTTCCTAACGAATGTTGTTCAGTTGCTTTGACGCAATGTATTTTGTTTAAAGCGATATTTAAATAAAGGTGACTTGACTTGACTTGACATTGGCATTAATACACAGAATTACTTGCAATGTTATCACAGGAGGAAGGCTAATGCTAATATACATATATATATATATATATATATATATATATATATATATATATATATATATATATATATATATATATATATATATATATATATTAGAGCTGTAGTCAAGTCCGGCTTTGTCGAGTCCAAGTCAAGTCCAAGTCCAGGACTAGTCGAGACCGAGTCAAGACCGAGTCCAAAGAGGTTCGAGTCCAAGTCAAGTCCAAGTCCAAAAGTTTCGAGTCCAAGTCCAAGACCGAGTCCAAATGAAAGAAAAAAGGGTCCTCTTCAAGACCACATACTTAACTACTGATAATGTTTGTGATGCGAGAGAAAGCATATCTCCTACTCTAAGAAAATCATTTTACATTATTATTTGTAATGATCAAAAAGCATGTGCAAAGTAACAACTCTGAAAAGTTTAGCTCCAACTGGCCTTAAAACACCTGGAAGATTAGTGTGTCTAGTAAGAGCTTGATTAGGTTCAAGTGTGTATAATTAGGGTTAAAGCTAACAGGGGCGTTAAACAAGATCCTGGGCCCTATGCATAGGCAGTCCTGATGGGCCCCCTTGGCCCCCACCCATGAAAATATCCAGGTAAAAAATATATATTTCAGATTCATACTTTTCAAGGGCCCTCTCTTCCTTTGGGGCCTTGCTAATGAGTACTGGTTTTACCCCCAGTCCGACCCTGGGAGCTAAACTTGGATAAACAAAGTTTGGAACTGTAAGGTCAAATAATTTTTATGTACTTTATTTTTTGTTGACATTATATCTGTAAAATAAAAATGTATATGAAAATGTATATGACTATGCCTAATTGGCACAGTGCACAGACACACGCAAAGCTCGGGATATGACAAAAGCGCGCAGCAAGGCTAGAATGGATACGTTTGGCTCTACTGGACATGCGCACATAAATACAGCGACATTTTTGTCATACTGTGCTTGTGCTTGCATAGACTAGTCGAGCTCTGTCGGAAAACAATCGACTACTCCAGCATGCATTAACCATAATGCATACAAAGTGTTTGCAAGTACAACGTGAATTTTAGAATTACAATATTGCGTGGAGCTGTTACTATATGACCTTATCTATGTTGCATGTAAAAATAAAATATGTAATGTAATAATTAGGGTTGTGCCTGAAGCCGAATACTTTATTCGGAATGGCACGGATAATGGCTTAAAAAACGAATAACGGACAAGGAATAATTCTGCCTGAATACTCGGCTAAAGCTGACAGAGTCTGGTGTTTGCTAGATAAAAGGTGAGCCAGGGCATCAGCGCCAGAAGTGAATGAATGTAAACTTTATGAGTGAAAAGAGAGCAAATCAAACACCGCATTGTTGTCGCCTCTCTGTGCATCTCTCAGAAATCAGAGCGTTGCAAGAGTAATTTTACCTATAATAATACATCATAGCTACACGTTATATTATTTGCATATATTTAAAAGGCAAATATTGAAAGCTTAGGCTACCATGATACGAATGAATGGAATAAGCATAGCGCGCTCACCAATCAAACAGCCGCGCTGCGCGTCTCAGTCTCTCAAAAACCAAATCAGTTCTCTCTCAAGAGTAGGCTAATAATCAGCTTCGATACGGATACATTGTCTACTTGTCCTACATGTTTGCATATTTACCTTTTGCTGGTTTGCGCGGCACACACACATCTGTTTAGTGAAGTTCATTAACATTAAGACTCGCTCAAAGTGTTCTGCGTAATGAGAATGTGTGCATTGAATGGATTCAGTCGTGTTCAAATGATCACTAAACGTTTGTCATGACATCTCTCTGCTTGCATGATAAATATTATTTTAGAAATTAATAATTATTTCAGTTTAACACGACATACTTGTTCAGTGATAACTACGAAAAAATATATAAAAAGTCATAACAGTCTTATCAAGTAACTGTACGATGTTGTATCCGAATGCAGATAGGAAAACAATTGTGATTGTTACAGATACAAATACTGGCTGTTACATGAAAATGTAAATATGTAATGTCATATATAAAGTTTTTAAAATTTACATATGTAATTGTTGCATAAGGCTATACATTAATACGCGTTTATTGATAAAAAAAAAAAAGGCTATCTAGGTGTAGACGTAAATAAAACACAATCTAACAGGTAGAAAATTAAATTAGAAACATCTAAACTTTTCAGGTCGCAGTAAGTGCACTGCTGGTCATGCACATCCTTTCCCGGAACAATACTGAAAGCTAAGGCAAGATGGAGAAACAGATGATCATAGTTGTACAAGGATAGCCATTTTTTAAATGAATCTATTAGCAGAGCTACTGCAAGTGATTTTAAGTGTTGGAATTCCATTAATTCTTTGCTGAAACTTCTGCGTCATCATGGAGAGCGGGTCATGGTTGCCCAGCAACAGCAGACGCCACTGGAGCGCAAGCGCAGGCTACAGAGTGCTTTGGAAATAAGGAAAGCGGCGCTCCTAGCGTTTTCCACACGTTTTCAGTAGCGACATCATGCAAATGTGGTTTTGTTATGAAGGAGAAATTTTTTATTTTATTTTTTTGCTGGACTCGGTCAAGACCAACTAGAAGACTTGGCGAGTCCAATGGCCAAGTCCGAGACAAGTCCGAGTGCAAATTCAACGAGTCCGAGACAAGTCCGAGACGACAGAAAAATGTCTCGAGTCCGGACTCGAGTCCAAGACCGGACTCGAGTACTACAGCCCTAATATATATATATATATATATATATATATAAATGCAAATGATGAGGTCTGATCTGCTTAATCTGTGATAATATGAGAATAAATGACAGTGGCAGCCTGCCTTTGAAGCTCCGCTTTGAAGACGGTTTCTTTAGCTCTGGCTTTTTTTTTTTTTTTCCACTGGCTCATGTGAACCTTTCATAAGACCACAACAGACCACTAATAAATTAATTTGCTATCAAAGATAGTTTGATTTGTAGTTAAACCTGACCCTTTTTTATTCAGTTATTTACTAAGCAATGTTTATATGTGTGCACAGAAGGGAATTTATTTTTTATTTTTTTACATATTAGATTCAAAGCATTAGAGCTGAATTTAGTTGATGCTGCACTGATCATATTCTCAGCCACACATCCTGATTTTCACTGATCTTTAATTTTTCATAGAATTACTGTAAGTAAAAATTCACTGAGACTTTACAGAGAATCCTTAAAATTCACTTAGATGTGCTTGCAAGTTACCTGAACAATCCAATGAGTCTGTGCACCATGTTAAAAATTATATTAGGGGAGAAAGGGCATATTCGTGTCATGTTATTAGCACAGACTTAGGTTCACACATAATTTCTAAGCACTTTGTTAGCTTTTGGACTGTAATCAGATCCAGGCTTGGCTCTTTGCCTCTGCATTTTGGCTCTTTATGAATTTCCAGTACAGCAAAACCCAAATTAGTAAATATTTCTCCATCACTTCATAAATTATTTTTGACGCTCATCGCCTTGGTAATTTCACTAGAGCAACAAGTTGAAATGCATGGATATGGACTTTAATAAAACATTAGACCTTAATTTGACTTGGTTGCTTAAATTACATCAATAAATTAAAAATTTGTGCTAAAAATTAGAAGGGGACATTTTCTGCACTGATTGTAATATTGTGCAGAATGTGATTGCTCACGAGTTGCTCTTTCATTGCTTGCGATCGACTAGCAGCTTCATCTCAAATATTGTTTTTACAAGAACAAAATCACTTTCGTACAGTAGGTGTGCTATAATTTTCATGTGGATCGCAGCTCAATCATGAGACATTGAAAATATTTTATGAGAAAATTCATATTGAGATCTCTAACCATGCTTTGTAGATATCTAATTTCTGTCTAGATATATCATAATATCATTATGATAAAATGAGATGTCATAATAGCAAGATTATGAATTAGGATTTAATGATTTCACTCAATTAATTATTCAGGTTTTGCTGAAAGTGAATATATAATTGTATTCATGGAAATGTTGAATAATAACATTGTTAATTACAATAAGTATTAAACAAGTATTAATTAAAAAAAAAAAAATAGTAACATCTTGCCAATTATGAATGACCCATCTTACCCCAAAGGTCTAAGTTTATGTTGTTGTTTTTTATGTTGTTACTTGACATACACATACACACACAAATGAAAGCACATTAAACCACTGGCAGATATTTGTGCTTGTTTTAAGCTTAACCCGTTGCCAGTCGACCCCCATTTTCAGTATGGAGACAGAAATGACATACCCAAAATAAAAAGGCTTCTGCTCATGATTCTTTCTGACTGGATACATAATCAACACTGATACTCACTAAACTCGTTATTTATTTATGTATTTGTTTGTTTTTCTGTATGTTCAGATGTTTATACATATATATATATATATATATATATATATATATATATATATATATATATATATATATATATATATATACTTGCACTGGAAGAGAAAAATAGTAAATAAGAAAGTTATATTTTGCAGACTAGGGCTATTGTTGAGGGACAGGGACTGAAGTTCTGCCACATAGAAAAAAAAATGCTTTTTGTTTTTTTTCTCAATGACTCCAAAGTCCCAAGCATAATTTGAGATTCTGGATCCTCAATCCCAGCTAAATCCGACACTCCTGCTCGTTACCTTCCAGACAGAAGCCCACAGAATCCTGTCCATTGACACAGCTTAGGGATTTGAGGCCGGATTAGTTTAGGACAGAAGTGGAAGAAATGCTTCCCTTAATGTTGGCTCTAAAGTGATGTTTGAAAGTGCTTGCGAGCTCTTTTGTAAGTCCCCTTCTCTCAATTAGATTGATTCCTGGGCCTTGGCCTTGCTTCAGAGGGAAGCTCATTTGTTTCAAATAGGTTTAAGATGTCTGGGGCAATGGAGCAAGGTGGATCTGTGCCCTAACCTTTACTGCCTGGGGAAATGTAGGTGCTCAACATTGAACAATAGATGCTCACAAAAGCCTACAGTCAGGAGACACCAAGTATTTCTGCAGGATATTCTGCTCATTTCTGTTCGCTAATCTTTGGAAAGTCCAAACCGTAGGTGTTTTTTTTTCTTTGTTTTTTTTTTTTCAGTAATATGGCATTTTACGGTGCATTGTTCATAGTTAAAGTGCACAGTAAGCAAATTATTGAATGAATGAATCAATGAATCAATGAATCAATTAATCATTCAATCATTAAAAAAATAAAATAAAATAAAATAAATATTACATTCATAATTCAATAATTAGAAACATATTCTTTTCTTTTTTTTCTTCTTTTCTTTTCTTTTTATTAAGCCCCAATACTGTTATTGTTAAAAACAACTAAAGCTAAATTACTAACGCTTTAGTTTTGCTGAAAATCTAAAACGAAGGGCAAATCTAAATATTATAATAGTTTACAAATAATAATACATTTACTCTGTCATGGTCTCTGTCAAGTATCAAGCTATTTTAAGAAATACACTGGCCAGATCAGTATTAAATAATAAAAGTTTGCACATATGTTATGTTGAAAAGTATAATGCAATGCAATACAATGATGGAGGAACTGTTAAAAAATCAATAAATGAATAAAAATAAATAACGAGGCTTCTTGAAACAAACGTTCCTCTAAAGCCTAATGATCAGATTTGAGACTGATTTTTCTAAAAACTGATGTCTGGATAATCAAGTAAAGACAAGCTGCTTTATTCCAGTAAGTTATTCTTACGTTTGCTTAATAAAAAGTTGTGTAGATTAGACAACAAAAAGAGATATGAAGCACAAACTGAAAGTAGATGCTTGTACAATTAGACTAAAAGACCTTTACTTCATAAAACACTATAGACTATCTATCAGACGACAGAAGACATGGGGTGGATTTTGTGTGAAAGCAAAAATGTATCATGTTGATCATTTAGGCCTTAGAAATGTGTGTGTCGGATATGATAGAGTAGCTTAATAGCTGTCAGTCTGTTCTTGCACTGATTATCATCGACCCTCTAAAATCCATCTTCCTTTCTGCTGAGGCACATGAATGCCAAGACAACAGATTGGGCTGTTCTTGATCCTGTCCAACTGGAACTTAACCTCCACCTTCCCAGCAGGCCTCTCAGTCTCTTCCTGCTCTGTGTCTTAGATGAGGTGATTGAAATCAGATACTGACTATACACGAGGAACATCCAAATGTGCAAAGATAAATAATATTACAGAGAGTAGCAGGGTTTTTGTATTTCTTATGAAATTGTTTGTTTATTTAACAGGCACTTTTATGTTCCAAGACTTATTTTGCAGTCAATCAATTATTACAACTAATCTCAGTAGTAACAACAGCTTTGTGCCTCAAATTAATTTACACAGTTTAAGGATAACTGTTCGATTTAATACTACACATAAATGTGGAAAAAGTGTGAGACATGTAGCACAAGAAAATAATTATAATTTTTAGCAAATTATTGCTTCAAAAACCATATCCTCATTTAGGAGCGGCAACTCTAATAAGCACTTGAAAATAAAATCACCACACCCTCATTTAAGCGTATTATGGGATGGATTTGTTCAGCTAATATCTTGAGCTCAGTACCCACTCAAAAACTCACGCCTTCAAAGTCTCTTTTCAAATAATAGGATTTTTTGATTAGCAGCTTTCTTATAAAAGAGCTCTTTTCCCTTCTCCTTGTTCTGCAGTCATTAGGCACATATCAGCGACTGTCTCTCTCTTTAACACACACACACACACACACACGCACACACACACACATACATTCCCCTGTATAAATACACCTGCACCAAAGCAGACACATGCAAATACACGTCAACAAACATGGGTGAATATCATAAAAACTTTCACATTATACTCTGAATCCATAAAGACAATTAAGCCAGTTTTAGCAATTTAACAACTAAGCAAATTTTCTCACAAACTCATTATTATAAAGTGTCTGGACATTTTCTTTTTGAACTTTGTGTTCTTGTTACTGTCGGTGAGGAATCTCTTTAGATTAGCATTTTATTCCGTTCAAATGCATTCAATTATTATCAATACAATACCACAGTGTTTAAAAGAAAAGAAAAGAATAGTGCTAAAATAGGCTTTATTTTCACTATGCAAAATATGATTTCTTCCTTTTGATTTTTGGAGTAAAATATGACCTGAGTATGTTCTTGAGTGGTTTTGTGAGATTTATTCACATATAAACAAGATAAAATGTAAATTTGTTATGAATATTGATGCATGTTCTGGACTGTATGCATGTGCACTTTCATTTGTTATTATAACTAATATTGCTGTGCTTTGTATGTGTTTTGATGATCACTGATTCCCAATAGATTTGCATTATATTTAATTGAGTACAAACGCATTTTAAAAATGCATTATACATATACATTTGTTTCATTATTCAGATAAGGTCACAAATTAAATTAAATTAAATTAAATTAAATTAAATTAAATTAAATTAAATTAAATTAAATTAAATTAAATTAAATTAAATTAAATTAATACAACAGGCCTAGTTAGCAAGATGCAAAAATATAATTTCTTTAGATTTTTGGGGTAAAATATGATCTAAGCATGTTCTTGAGCAGTTTATTCACATACATATGCTCAGCCACACACTGTATGTATTTAGAAAGATGCCATGCACATTTATTGTAAATATACTGTACATGTATGCACTAGATTTTATGCATCCTCAATCCAATTTGCTATTATAAATAATACCGCTATATGCCTAAAAATCCAACACCTTGCATTTGTGAGTTGGTGCTGGTTGTACTTTGTGCACCTGCATCTGCAAAAACAGTTGACTTTGTAAGACTTCAGAGGAAGTGTGCAGGACTCTTGGCAGTACGTTATCTAAAGCGCGAGCGAGTGGATTAATGGTCCTCTGGGCCAAGCCCAATCCATTGTCCTATAACACTGCAGCAGAAAGTCCTTCTCAATCTAATACCTGCTCTTAAACCCCATCAGAATGAATTATTACAACTAAACAGATTGACAACAATTAAGGCTACCCTTGCAAAACAAAGAAAAAAACTATTGCTTGGTATCAATAAATAATATATATATATATATATATATATATATATATATATATATATATATATATATATATATATATATATATATATATATATAACCACCCTGGCACATATTACTATGTCTGCATGCAGTCAAGCTGTCTCGCATTCGTTTTTTTCATTCACTTGATGCATTCATCTATATTCAGAATGAGATACAAGTCCTGGGAGATGAATTCGCTCCCAGTTTCAAAGTAATTTCTCAAATATTTTTTTGAAAATTATATTCCTCAAAGCAGCCGACATTTCCTTTTGAGATCTTTTCAAGACAGAAATATTAACTGAGGCATTGACTGTGGTGACAACACATGAAACCAAAGTGGAACTGGATATTTGTGATCTTTAATAATTCATTAGCAAAACCCAACATATCAAGGAAGCAATTATTTTTCTATTATTTATGCAGATGAAATGCTACATGCATGACTTGCCTAATGAGTCTAAAAAAGCACAATTTGTCTTGCAAAAACCTTCAAAGTCCTATGCTGTTGAATATTTAATAACTGTTTCATACCTCATGCCATAAGCTCAATCAGAAGGCGCTATAAGTTAAAACACAGCAAAACGTGATTCATAATCCTTCGAAAGGTGTGCCCTCGCAGCAGCACTGAATTGTTTTTCCACCAGGTGCAATAAATCGAAGTGCTGAGCGAAAGAATACAATTAGAATGACAAATGGGGCTCCTGAGGTTCCTGACTCGCAGGAAGATGCCTTCATGTGACTGGCATCATGTTTTTTTTGTTTTTTTTTTTATGAGAAATGCATTATCCTACACAAGTTCTATGCGGCCATGCATTATTATTTTTTCCTTCTTGTTTTCTGGTTATAAAGACTTAATTTCCTCGTGATCTCGACATAACAAGTTTTTTTTTTTTTCGTTATAACGACTTAATTTTCTCATGATGTCGACATAACGAGAGTTGTTTTCTTGTTATAACACCTTACTTTTCTCGTGATCTGGACATAACCAAAGTTGTTTTCTCATTATAACAACTTAATTTTCCTGTGATATCTCGACATAACAAAAGTTATTTAAGAAGTTACAAAACTGTGCCAACAGGTAGCACTATAGACCTGAATATAAATGATGGGGCGTTGTATACTGTATATCCACTTTACTCTACGCATTTGGGATAGAAGAGGACCTTCCTCGTGATCGCTATAATTTGTGCAGTATTGTTCATTGCTGACATTTACTTAATTCATAAATGTTAAATGCTTGAACCAGTATGATTAGTTTGTGTATTAAGTTCTTGCTAGATGCATGAGTTTCACCAACGCGTTCTGTGTCATAAAATCGCTGCTTATCAAAACCAAGGTTGACGTAACTGTATTCTGTTTGCATCTATATCTTTATTTGTGCTTCTTTGAGGTACATGATTGTTAGTTAATAATCCGGGATGTTCTGTTAATCTAAAGTAGGATGGTCTAAAACTGTAACAGGACTGATGAGACGTGAGGCTTTTATTGGTCAGAGACATGGTCATAACAGGCATGGGTCAAACAATGCCAAACAGGTATATAGAGGGCAAGACACAAGAATAATCCTAGTGTGTCAAGAATAATCCGTGTGTCTTCGATGAGCGAACAGTGTCCAGACAGGGCAATCCAAAGGGTAAATCCCAAAAATACGAAAGCAAGAATCAAAACCAGGTAAACGATCCAAAACAAAACATGAAGGCAAGACAAGGCAGGAAACGAGACAACATCGGCTAAACTATACTCTGCAGTTTGAATGTGATCTGAGTGAGTGTTATATAGTGAATGTGTGATTGGTTTCAGCTATGTGTGTGTAATCAGTGCATTCAGGTGTGTGCGTGTAATCAGTGCAATGGATAATGGGAACTGTAGTCTGGGGTGAAGTGCAACAGTGGCTGTGGAGTCCATTTAGTGAGAGTAAATGGTAGTTCCTAGACCAGATTCATGACATAGTGCAGATGAAATTTAATTAATGGCCTCCTTGGCCGGAACAGAATAGGACAAGAGTCCATAAGTCATGACAAAAGTTTATTCATGGCCTCCTTGGCTGGAACAGACAGTTCATGGAGATCATAACTGGGCGCTACCACCGTGCATGGAACTGATGACAGTGCCACCATCTCGGGAGGTTCTGAAGCCTTTGCTGCCACCTCTAAAGAGACTGCAGCAGACACCATGGCCTCTGGGAGCACAGCAGCATACACCGCTATACCTCGGGAGGTTCCAAAGCATAAGCCGCCGCATCTGGAGATGTTGTAGCCAGTGCTGCCACCTCTAGCATATCAATGGAGAGTAACACGGTCCAAATACACCATAAAGCAACCCCCCATACGGGAAGTGCTGCAGACAGGGCAATGGGTTCATGAGCAGAAGGACTAGAGTGATTTGTTTTGGTGATACCAGTTGTGCGTGCTGACACCAGTGGTGGATCCTCCATGCTGGATGCCAACCTCTGACACTTGATGAAAGGTAATGTGGCTCTTTTCCTTATTATCAATCTTTAATGTTAATCGTGTTGATAAGAAATGTGATTTAATTGTAGTGTATAAGTGTATAGGTTAATTTAATTCGGTGATGTTCTATAGTGTTGTAATCTGTTTTTTTTCTGCAGACACACACATGCTCTTTTCAAACAGAAGCTTGTAATGCACATGATATCTGTCACAGCATATAATGACTACTAAAAATTATAAATTATATATAATTTTATTTCAAATAAAGGGAAAATGAAAAGTGAGTTTAATCCAAGCAGCTCTAAAAGATCCTAGAATAGTTCTGCATCCGTGGTTATGTCGAGATAACGAGAAAATTAAGTTGTTATAGCAAGAAAACAACTTTTGTTTTGTCGAGATAATGAGAAAATTAAGTCGTTATAACGAGAAAACAACTTGTTATGTCAAGATAACGAGAAAATTAAGTCGTTATATTGAGAAAACAACTCGTTATGTCGAGATAACGAGAATATTAAGTCATTATAACGAGAAAACAAGAAGGAAAAAATTATAATGAATGGCCACTTAGAACTTCCATATTATCCGGACGTGACACCATGTAATAATCAATGACGCCGTTTGATGCTGAACTATCTGGAGATCCTTCAGGCTTTGTCATGTTACATGATCTACACATGATGTAGCAGTTTAGCGTCAATCAGTGCAGCAGAAGTAGTGCTTCTGATCTAATGCTTAAAAATCTAAGCTGCTGGTAAAAAATTATGAGTTTGATCAAGGGGCGTAGATTACGCGGGGGACGCGGGGGACGGGGGACCCCCCCCCACTTTTAATATAATGGAAATTCGTCCCCCGTACCTTTTCAGCCAAATGTGTTCGCATAGATGTTTTCATGAGCTGGTGTAAATAAATATAGATTTAAACTCAAAGAGACAGGATAGTGTGCACATGATCTGATATTTTATTCGGACCCAGAAGCGCTAAACACTCGTGCAGTGTGTGTTTCATTCATCCTCGAAGCCGGAGCGCACTCTCACGCATAAAGTCATAACAGGAAACTCCTAATATGGGCAACAGCATCCAGCTATCACTGTATGAAAACAGTTGTTTTGACAGAAGAACTGAAACTTTTGGAAACACGAAGACATTAATATACGATTGCGACAATATATGGTTTTTCAAGTCATCTCCAGCAGGTGATAAATCAACAAAACAGTGTTAATTGACATAGATTTATTACAGTATAGAAACTATTCTGCCTTATCATGTGATAAATAAGTGTTTGTAGTATATAACAAAAATCATTATTATTTGTTATTGTAAAGCAGTTATAGATTTCTAAGCAAATTAAAAGCTAGAAATTAGAGAATAATTAAAGTTGCCTATAATATCCACTACCAGTCAAGTCTCTTCTGTTCACCAAGCCTGCATTTATTTCATCCAAAGTACAGCAAAACAGTAAACAGAAATATTTTACTAGGCTATTTAAAATAACTGTTTTCTATTCCAATATATAATTTTTTTTATTATTATTATTTATATAGATTTTAAAGCTTGCTAAATAAAAGTATTCATTTCTATAATTTATTTTCCAAAAAATATATATTTTTGAATGATATACTGTATAATATTGCAAAGGCTTTTTATTTTCGCATAAATGCTGCTCTATACATCAAATAATGCTGAAAAAAATTTACTCATGTTTTTAAATATTGATAATCAGCAAGTCAACAAATTAGAACGATTTGATTTCTGAAGGATGTGACACTAAAGACTGTAGTAATGATGCTGAACATTCACCTTTGGTCACAGGAATAAATTAAATTTTAAAATATATTCAAATAGAAAATGGTTATTATAATTGTAAAAACTTTAAAAACTTTTTGCTCTACTTTGGATCAAATAAATGTAGGCTTTGTGAACAGAAAAGACTTTAAAAACATTAAACATATTACTGTTCAAAAACTGTTGGCTGGTAGGCTAGATTACAGAAATGTTATATTGTAATGTTTTATATTATCGTGGCGAGTGGGGCGGGGCCGAGAGGCGTGGGAACGAGGAGTGAGGCCAGGTGTAGTGATTGAAGATGAGCTGCACCTGCGCCCCACCGCCAGTATCGAGTCCCACGTAGGAGATGGAAGGATATAAAACTGGAGCGACGACCGTGAAGGACGAGAGAGGACCAGGCCTGGGACATTATTTTATGGTTGCTTTTTATTTTGAGCGCACCAGTCGTCCGTGAGGGGCTGGTGTGCTGTTTTGTGTTTATTTTTCAATTATTAAAGTGATTTTTGATTGTGCGCCGGTTCCCGCCTCCTTCTTCCCGATGATTAGGAAGTTTTTATTGTTACAATTATATTGTAATGTATGTGTGTGTGTGTGTGTGTGTGTGTGTGTATATATATACACACACACACATATACACATATATATATATATATATATATATATATATATATATATATATATATATATATATATATATATATATATATATATATCGTGGGGCACAAACTAACACGAGGGTAAGTTGTAACTCACTTGGTTTAATTATTTCCATACATGCTAGCATAACAAAATTGACAGTATTCACTAGCTGCCATATTAACAGGGGAGGGGAGAAAAAAAAAAGATATACATAACATAGCACTATAACATTTTTGGCTTAAGTATTTTTTTTTTTTTTTATCTCAGTTTTTAGTATTCATTTAAAATGAGAACAATCAATCTCCAATCCATTATTTATCAGTTTAGATTATTAATGCTTCGCTAATTAGCAGAAGACACTAACCAGTTTTAAATTGCAGATGGGGAACTTTGTAACACTGTGTTACAATGTGGCCCACTATAATTAAACTATGCTTTGCTATGACATTAGTGTTGTAATTTACACTATTTACTTTAATTAATTTTAATGAGAAAAGACAAGAAACAGGTGAATAAAGACTGACAGTGTTTAATGTACAGAAATTATAATTTCAAGAAATGTAAAGCATTTTGGCATGTGGTCCATCCCAAGCTTGGTAGCAATTTTTTCACTGTCAACCTCCAAAATCTAATTATTTTTAATTCTTAAAAAAAAAAAAAAAATCCATTATGCTATTTCAAAAAGTAAATTTGGTTTAATTGACAAAATATTTTAGTTTATCGTGTAGGCCTATATTTTTCATAAGATAAAGGTAACCTTTTAAGCTGTCATATGGGCATTTTACAATGTGCCCTTCAGATGATACAGTGTACCTCACCTACGGGGCATGCTGACACATTTCACTTCCATTTTGGTGGCTGAATAAAGAAAATCCTATACACTGCATATATAGAAAAAAAGCTACCGGTACATATTTGTACTAGACAAGTGTGAAATTACAGTGGATTAATACATACTATGTTTGTTTTGTTTGTTTTGTTTTTGTTTGTTTTTTTGTCTTTTGCTGTATATTTCATAGAAAGAAAAATGCAGCCTTGGTGAGCAGAAGAGACTTCCTTTAAAATCAATTATTCCATTTAATTTAATTATTTCAAAGACTGGTTATGTATTGGCATATAAATTGTTAATGTTATTTGTTACACACACTATATGACATTAAGCCTACTGAACGGTGTTGCAGGTTTAATGTTGGGACACAGACACAGAGAGCTTCTGCTGCCCTTCAGGTGCTCTCATACAGTAGCAGATCCGGCTCTCTGTTCTGGACCATATGGTCGGATATGGATAATCTTTGGCACAGATGTGTCATATGGAAGAGTCCCATGAGCAACCACTCGTCCTGTTTTCATTCAACAGACGTTTCTAATAGATTAGAAGCAGGGCCAAAACCCAGTAGAGTTCCTTCACTCACATCTGATTTACAGGACGGGTCAAGGCAATATGTTACTCAGCTATAGCTTGCTAAACTCTTCTACCGTATATAACAGGCCGTTCTTCAACAAAATTACGTCAGTCCATTTCTTTCTTTATTTCTTTATTTATTTTTTTGCATACAAATTGCGCAACATTTTTGAAGTACCATGCATTTCTGTGAATGAGTAAGGCTACTTTCTTTTCTTTTCTTTTCAATTTCCTGTGGAAAGTGTGTTTGCGCAGAGTTTATTTTTGTAGTACAGAACAGTAATTGCTTTCAAAAATAAATTGACAAATAAATAAATAACTGACTGACTTACTGAGCTCGTCACAGTGCAATCTGGATCTGTCTTATCAATAAATCATGCATTCACTGCTGTGTTAGATGCTACCAAAATGAGGAATTTTCAAAAGCAGCATGGTGACCTTTTGTAAAAATGTTTTCATCAACAAAGCCCATTTATACTTTATACTTTGGGTTTAGGGACAAACTTTATGGTGTTAATATCAGAAGACAGCTGACTAAGCAAATAATGAACGGTGCATCAAAATAATGGAAGGATAAAGATTTCAGACAGGAATATCCTTAAGTAAGTGTTCATTAAAATGTTAACCCACTAGCATTTGTTGTACCTTTCTTTGTAAATTCAGCATAATTGTTATTCTTTACGAGCATATTTTGCAGTAGGCTATTAATCCCAACTAACTGCTTAAAAAAAAAACTTTCTCTTTAACTATTTTTTTGCCATTTGCACACCTGACCTCAGATGACGTTAAGCCATCTTTCTCCAGCCCACACCATCCCAGGGAGCACAAAGTTGCTTACAAGTCTGAATAATTAAAATGAGAGGTTGCAGCGGCCACGCCATGTTCTCTTTTCGACAGATGGGCAGCGTGGGCTGCAAGGTTAGCATGAAGTGACGTTGAATAGATCCACAACCCTGAGACAGAGCACAAATCAATGATCTGTTTCTCAGAGGTAGACCTGAGGAGTGACGCACTTAAGTAAAATCCTGTTGTAATAACAAATAATGCACAGCAGTCCAAAGGAAATCTGATGAAAGTTTGTGTTTAAGTACTAAAATGCTTGCTCTCTCTCTCTCTCTCTCTCTCTCTCTCTCTCTCTCTCTCTCTCTCTCTCTCTCTATATATATATATATATATATATATTTTTTTTTTTTTTGAAGTGTACTAAAAGTGTGTATTCAGCACAATTAAGAACATTTTTTCACAAGGGATTAAAAAATTGGCTGCTAATGTTTTTTATATATATATATATATATATATATATATATATATATATATATATATATATATATATATATATATATATATATATATATATATATACAAACAAACATGCATTACATTAGAGCTGTCAGTATAATAAAGACACTGGAGGCATAAAATATTAAACAATAAAGATGCTTTACTGACGCTGCTTTCAACCATAACCTAGTTTTATTTTTTATTTTTTTTATTTTTATTTTTTACCTGCTTCCGTATTTTGTTTGCATGTGAATCTTTGATGCCTCATTCGTAGATTTATTATAAGGCAGCATTTCTTTTATCTGCTGATTTTTTAACTTGTTTTCCTGGTTTGTATGCTGCTAACATCTCTTACTGAACCTTGAAATAAAAACAGTAATTGAAGTGCAGCAGCCTGCATTCTTTAAACAATGATTCTGTCACTCTTCCAGGCATGTTCTTCTGCCACCAGAAAAAAAAAAAAAAAAAAAAACAGATGTGGAGGAGAACCAAAAGTAATATCTATTCACGGATAAGCAGTTGGCTGAAAAATATCCAAACACACAGATATGACCTGGTGCTTCTAGCATGTTTCTCATGAGACATGACGCGTGTAACCACATTTTTCTTCTAGTATGGCAACAATGAAAACTACTTCAAGGACAAAGACATGATGCATGTGTTCCAGTCTGATGATGAAGATTGGAAATATCTTACTACAGAGATCTCTGATGGCCACTGTGTTCACTTCTGTCCTTGGATTTGCCATGAATCAGAATCCCCTTTTTTTAAAGGATGTTTGGACGGACACTGAACCTGACAGAAAGACAAACTGCACTGTGATCAGCCCATCACATTCCTTTAGGAATTACATACTTACGTACAAATACAAAACCTACAATAGTATTACTAAAAATATCATTGTATCTCATATATATGAGATACAATATATATATACACACACACACACACACACACATACATACAGTCATGGGCAAAAATATCGACACCTTTGGTAAATATGATCAAAGAAGGCTGTGAAAATATATCTGCATTGTTAATCCTTCTGATCTTTTATTTAAAAAAAAAATTCACAACAATCTAACCGTCGTTGGATATGAATTTAAAATGGGGGGAAATGTCATTATGAAACAAATGACATTTTTTTTTTGTTTTTTTTTTAATACACATTGGCACCCTTCTATTCAATGCTTTTTGAAACCTCCATTTGCCAGTTTAACAGCTCTACATTTTCTCCTATAATGCCTGATGAGGTTAGAGAACACCTGATAAGAGATCAGAGACCATTCCTTCATACAGAATCTCTCCAGATCCTTCAGATTCCCAGCTTCCCCTTTTCAGTTCACCCTACTCAATTGCTATAGTGCTCAGGTCAGAGGACTGGAATGGCCATAGCAGAAACTTGTTTTGTGCCCATTGACCCATTTGTGTTGTTTTTGAGGTTTGTGTTTGGATTATTGTATGGTTGGAAGATCCAAACATATGGCCCATAATAAGATTTCTAACAGAGTCAGTCACTTTTTGATTTGTTTTATTTGTTGGTATTTGATAGAATCAAAGATGCCATGTATCTAAACAAGACGTCCTGATACTCCAGCAGAAATATAGGCCCACAACATTAAAAATACAGCAGTATATTTCCTTGGACACATGGGGTACTTTGTACCCTGTGTGCACCAAACCTATCTTGAGAATTTGCTGCTAAAAAGCTCATTTTTTAGTTTCATCTGACCATAGAAGCCAGTCCAGTTTGAAGTTTCTGTCGTGTCTGATAACAGAATATGCTGGGGATTGTTTTTGGATGAGCTAGGATAATTTTTCATGTGGTAATGTAGGTGCTGTTCGACAATTTTCTTTTTTTTAAGGTTTTCTAACCCTTAGACTCAACTATTTTCTGCAATTCTCCAACTGTGATCCTTGAAGAGTCTTTGGCCACTCAAACTCTCCTCCTCACCGTGCATTAGGACATTATAGACTTGTCCTCTTCCAGGCAGTTTCGTAACATTTTATGTTGATTGGAACCCCTTACTTATTGCCCTGCTGGTGGAAATGGGAATTTTCACTGCTCTAGCTCTTTTCTTACAGGGTACCATAACATACAGAGTTTCATCTAATCTGATGTTAATCTTGAGTACCTATAGAGTAGTACTGCATCCTTCATATCCAGAGTTGGGTATAACGCGTTACTGTATTCTAATTACTTTTCGTGATAACGCAGTAATGTAACTCATTACATTTAAAATAAATGTAATTTGATTACAGTTACTGATGTCAATAAAATTACGTTACTTGCGTTACAAATGTATTGGTAAGAAAAAATATTAAAGTAAATAAATTAAAATGCATTTCTAATCACGTTTTGGGACGGCTGCGTCAGTTATTGAGCATGCGCTTTAATGAATTACCGGAGAACTCGTGCTGTTAAAATGGACGGAGATTTTTGTTCAAGATCGGGAGGGAAGTTAACTTCTGGACAGGTGAAGAGAGCTGTAGCAGCGTGTGTGGTGGAGGAAATGCTGCGCTTGTCGACTGTGGAATCGCAGTCATTTAGAGACTTACGATGATAGTGACGGACAGCTCTGTACCTTTGCAGGACCGAAAGACATTTGCAAGGTATCTAGATAAATGCTATGGGGATGGAGGGCTGTCACTTTTGTGTAAAAAGCTTTTTCGATTTTTAAGACATAAGTGTTCACTGAATTGATTGTAAAATCGATTTTCCATGTCTAAAAAAAAAGACTTTTCCTTTTTTTTTCAACGCCACATAGAGCGCTTGGAAACGCACAAGTCAGCAATATTTCTTATTTATTGGCATTAGAGCTTTAATCTGGCCTTAAAAGTTAGGCCCGACAGGACCGAGCTCGACAGGTTTCGGCCTGAGCCCGAGAAATATTACATTTTGATTGACAGGTTTTTAAAGCCCGTACCCGTGTGCAGCGCAGCCCGACATGCGCATACACACACAGCTCTTTTGCCTTTTGTCAACAATGAGTCATTTATACATGTTTTAACATAATTTATTCATAACTAACTAGGCCATAACATAACTAGGCCACTTGGAAGTTGGAATAAAGAAATAAAATAAGTCCTCTGTAACATCGTAACATCTCAGCACAAATTAGACATAGACTCATTTAGCCTATAAATTAAAAAAAACGCACCAATAAAAACGAGTCTTTTTTAACAGATTAAATTAAGATAATTTTTTAATTAAGATGGGTATTTGGCAATAACGGAATTAAAATAAAGGCTCCGCCGGGTTTGCTTCTCCACATATCAGCTGACATTTAATAATAGAATAATGCCAACATTAGCGTAAATACTCAGTCCACATTATGCATTTAAGCCTTAATGAATTTATAGTTATCATTTGAAAAACCTTTACTCACAGAGATTAGGCTAGGTCTACATGTTTTTGTGAAGGAAAATGATTGAATCCACTGTAGATGTCTTCAGTGTGTTCCTGTGCTCACTGATGGTGCGTCATTATTCACTCATTATTCTCATTATAAACATGGTCAAAACTTTTCCACACCTCAGAACTTTGCTTTAGTTGCTGGTGCAACCAAAACGTATTTTCGCCAGAGGCAAGCCTCCGTTGCATCTAATCAGCATCCATTTCACATCTTTTTCGCGCTAATCGAAACACATCACATGAACGTTCATTTACCTCACAAACTGGAGCGCAAGCCCGAGCCAGCGTAACATGATATAAAGTAAGCCATAACACAAGTTTTTTACATCTATATTTTTTTTAATTGTTTAATTATTTTTAAATAAATCGATAATTATTTCAAAATCGATTCCCTATTTTCAATTTCGAAACTTTTTTTGGTTGGTCCGATCGATTGTGCAATCGATTTTCGAACGAAAAGTGACAGCCCTATGCGGATATGGAGTATGTACTTAAAAAAAAAAAACATTCGATCGTTTGGAATATGTCTCCACAACCGCAGACATCTGGACTTGTAATAATAGAAGCTTCCTTGGAATGACACCCATGTAGTTAAGACCTACTGTAGATACATTTAAAAAGACTACAGTTTTCATTGTTAGGCAAGTTTATGTTAAGAATGTTAAGTTATAGAAATGCATTGCATTTTTAATTCAAGTTGCTGTTTTCATATTTCTCTAATATTTTTCAGTCAATATTAAATTACGGAAAGAACTGAGTTTCACTTTGTTTGTAGTTTTTTTCCTTGTATGTTTAATAGGTTTTCAAAGTAACTTGAAAGTAAAGTAATTAGTAATCTGATTACTTTTTACATGCAGTAATCAGTAATATAATCAAATTACAATTTTAGAGCAGTAATTAGTAATTTGTAGTGGATTACTTTTTTTGAGTAACTTACCCAACACTGTTCATATCTCTAAAAAGTCTTTAGTTTTATAATATTTATAAAAGAAAAATACAGCTTTCCGATTCTCTCCGGAAAAAGCCAAGCTCATGGAGGCGTGCTGTGGGCGGAACTATACTTACGTTTTGTGTTGTTTCCATTAACATATATTCACTTATGTGCTGATTTCCAACAAAATACTTCTGTTGCACTTACATGACAGGGGTATTTTATCACTGGGACCGCTCCATGTTTTAATAGCAAACGATGTGCAAATCCAGCGTTGACCTGGGCCTTGTTTATAAAACATTCATCACTGAAATGACGAGAACACACAAACGCACTTGCTACACTCCGTTGCTATCCCCGGAAAAACAAACTGCATGCACTGTTCATTTAATGCTGGGTTCTTTAGGAAGCTGAACATGGTAAACTTTCCCTCACATCCAAAAACACACTTACGATATTTTTTGGACTATAAGTCGCACCTGAGTATAAGTCGCATCAGTCCAAAAATACGTCATGATGAGGAAAAAACATATATAAGTCGCAGTGGACTATAAGTCACATTTAATAAGAACCAAGAATCAAGAGTAAACATTAACGTTTACAGCCGCAAGAGGGCGCTCTATGTCTTCAGTGTAGACTACAGAAGCACTGAGCAGCATAGAGCGTAGATGTTAGACAGATGTTTTCTCTTGGTTCATTTCTCTCGGTTCATGTCAAATTAATTTTGATAAACAAGTTGCACCTGACTATAAGTTTCACAATGATTCAGATCATCAAACATTTTTTATATATATATATATATATATATATATATATATATATATATATATATATATATATATATATATATATATATATATATATATATATATATATATTACACAAAGATAACCCGAATAAATACAAAATGCAGTTTTGAAATAATGATTTCATTTATTAAAGGGAAAAAGCTGCCCAAACCTGCCTGGCCCTACATGAAAAAGTAATTGCCCCCTAAATCTAACAACTGAGTCAACGAGTATTTCGCATTGCTGTGGAGGCACACTCTTCTTTGGAGAATTGTGTTAATTCAGCCACACTTGAGGGTTTTTGAGCATGGATAGACTGTTTAAGGTCATGCTACAGCATCTCAGATGGATTTAAGTTCGAACTTTGACTTGATAACTCCAAAACCTTAATTTTGCTTTTACTTGCTGGTGTGTTTGTGATCATTGTCCTGCCACATAACCCAAGTGCGCTTGAACTTGAGGTCACAAACTGATGGCCAGACATTCTCCTTCAGGTTTTCTGATAGAATGCAGAGATCATGGTTCCATCAGTTATGACAAGTCATCCAGGTCATTAAGCTGCAAAGCAGCCTCAGACCTCCACACTTCCACATGTCTGACTGTAGGTATGATGTTCTTTTTAATGAAATTCTTTGTTGGTTTTAGGCCAGGTGTTATGGTACACACCCCTTCCAAAAAGTTCTGCTTTTGTCTTATCAGTCCACAGAATATTTGGTCAAAATCTTCAGGGTAATCTAAATAATTTTTGGGCAAATGTGAGATGAACTTTTGTGTTCATTTTGGTCACTCTCCCATGGATGCCATTTTCACCCAGTCTCTTTCTTATTGTTGAATCATGAACACTGACCTTAATTGAGGCAAATAAGGCCTGCAGTTCTTTAGATGTTGTTCTGGGTTCTTTTATGACCTCCTGGATGAGTCATCATTGTGCTCTTAGAGTAATTATGGGAGGCCGGCCACTCCTGTGAAGGTTCACCACTGTTCCATGTTTTCTCCATTGTGGATAATGGCTCTGACCGTGGTTCACTAGAGTCCCAAAGCCTTAGAAATGGCTTTATAACCCCTTACATTCTGATAGATACATCAACTATTTTGCTTCTCATCTGTTCTTACATTTCTTTAGATTGAAGCATGATTTGTTGGTCTTTAAACATGCTTTACTTTGTCAGACAGGTTCTATTTAAATAATATCTTGATTGAACAGCTCTGACAGTAATCCGGCCTGTGTGCTTTCTAAAATAATGTGGTTAATCACAGTTGTTTCATAATTTAACAAGAAGGGGCGATTAATTTTTGACATGGGGCCAACCATGTTTTGACAGCTTTTTCCCCCTTAATAAATTAAATCATCATTTAAAAAGTGCAATTTCTATTTACTTGCATTAACTTTGTGTAATATTAAAATTGATTTGATGACCTGAATCTTTTAAGCAAATATTTTAAATTCAAATGGAAAAACTAATTCTCGAATGTCACACTTTTGAAATTCTTAACCTAGCATGACTCTTCTTTACAGTAAAAGAAAAAAAAAAGATTAATGTGGCAGGTGCTGTCCTGATTGGTTATCTGATACAATTACAATCTAGCACGGCATTATATTAAACCGTGCTCCAGCACCACAATTCAAGATGAACACCCCAAAAGACAGATCTCATAACCCAGCGCATTGTAGAAAAGAACTTTAGTCTTATACTGACAAGCAAAATTTTACTTTAAAAGAATCATCCATTTAAGCGCACATTTCTGCAAACATCTGGCAATTTCAAATGCATGTCTTTTCTTCACTTAATACGTTCAGTCTTCAGGTACATCTTGATATGAAACTGATCACATATTGATTTTAAACTGATGGTCAAATGAGGTTTAAAGGATTGCAATTTTGGTAGAACATGACTGGCCAGATGTTTGTGGATGAATCTGATATTGGATCACATGGGTGATTAATTGTTCACTGCAGAGCTCAGGCATGTTTTCAAATGAAGAGAGCTTTGAAAGAAATTAATGAATGAAAGATTAAGTTTTTCTGATACACAACAATACTTTCATTGCTTTTTATTAAAGCATTGGTTAATTTATGCAGCATTGCAGACAAACTGTCAAAGGAATCAAAATTCATAGCCTCTAAATGCAGCACATAATTTTGTGTTCTGCTTGAAGTACCGCTTCAATTTATCTGTAACTCTTTTAGATCAAAAAATAAATAAAAATAAATGCATGCAATTGCTTTAGAGTGCCACCCGTGTTCTGCGTGTGCACCAATAAAAAAATAAAATAAAAAATAAGATAGGGAAAGCCAAGGCCAGAGAAAGCAGCTCTGCAAAACTCTGTCTACAGCAAGTGGCCCATTCAAAGATCTGGAAGAAATTCTTTGAATCATTTGGCACTTTCAAGGACCATTACACTTCTATGTGTGTCATTCCCCCTGTAGAGGGTATTCAGGGAAAAATTCAATCAGTTTGGATATTAGCATAATTGAAATGCATGACTGCATTGTGTTTCCCTTAACATGTACATGACCAACGATCTGCACCATCTGCACTTCTGAAAAACAAAAAACAAAGATATAACAGCAAATGTTATTCCAAAATGAAAACCAAAAGAGTCCTTTCTGTGTATTCATTCTGAGAGTTAACAAAACACCCTCACCTTGACGTTGAGCGCTGAGTCTTATCTACACAAGTTACTAGCAAACAACTTCTTAAAAGGTTATGTCTTTTGCTGAGAAGTGACAGAGAACTCTGGCCTTGAAGGCAAGTTGTGTCCTTCACGTTCACCGGATCCTATGCAACACACATTGACGTGGCCCCAACATTTAGTCCCACAATGCTGAGCTCCACGTTTTTTTTTTTTTTTTTTTTTTTTTGAGGAACAAACAAGGCAGAGGAATTAGTCACCTTGCGCTTTGTCAGGCTGATGTAGTGTTCTTAATTGGTGTTGGGCCTTCTGGGCTCAGGCTCAGTCAAATGGGGAGAGCTCGACCCAGAGTGGCGCCCTGCAAGGACGGCCTGCCCTAGCCGCCATGTCCGGCCAATAGTGCCATACATCACATGCGACAGACTGAAAATTAATGCCAGCACAACTCTGAGAGCCCTCGCGGTGCAACTGGAGCGCTAATCAGACTCATCACAAATGTGTGTTCAAATGCTTTCTAAATTCATTTAGTCCTTTAAACAACAAAAGAGCACAGCCCGTGTTGCACAGTGAGAAAGACACAGCTGCAAGAAAATACGAGCTTAACACAACGTGGAACATAATTCAACTCTATAAATCACAGATTGTCACATTTTCACCCAAAGTTTGGAGTTGCTGACTTCATTAGTAACTCTGTACGAGCCAGGTAAGAGATAGGCGAGATGAATGTGCTTTGTTTTAAGCTAGCTTCGCTCTGGGTGTCTTTTGAATCCTAAATTTATTTTTATTTGCATAAAGGCAGAGTTGAGTCTTTCTGTTAGGCTTCTAGAGAGATGCTCTATAAAAGTCCCAATAAAATTGTATTAATCTAGAGGGCAAATTGTATTAATCTTTTAATTGGCTGAAATAAGGACTGTTGTTCACAGGCTCAAGATGTTTTTTTTTTTTTTTTTTTTTTTTTTTACACATTATTGTACAACATAAAATTACATCTGTACAACACCACTGTGATTTGAATAATGCTTTTACCTGTTTTGATAAATGTGGTTGCTAATAAGGGACTAAATGGGACTACAGAGTTTAAACATCATTACACCGAACAGGTAAACTCTTCTTTTTTTAGCTTTATTAGCATATTAGTAGCTTAATGGCATATATTAGTACCGTATTTTTCGGACTATAATTCGCACCTGAGTAAGTCGCATCAGTCTAAAAATACGTCATGATGAGGAAAAAAAACATATCTAAGTCGCACTGGACTATAAGTCGCATTTATTTAGAACCAAGAACCAAGAGAAAACATTACCGTCCACAGCCGCTAGAGGGCACTCCATGCTGCTCAGTGGAGGCTACAGGAGTAATATATGGTATCATATGTGTTGTTTATTTATTTATTTATTTATTTTTTGACTGAGTATTGTAATTTTGTAACAACATCCTGCCTAAGGACTGCAGATGCTAATTTTATCTATAGCTTTATAGCTAACTCTGGCACAACACTTAAGTTGTGCATTGTCCCTGAAAAAATAAAAAATAAAATAATAATAATAGAACTCTAAACCTAAACTATTAGTATTTTTTGAAAGTGCCAGTTTTTTGTAACTTTTTGTTCTGAGAGTGTGGTGGCGTTAAAGTTGCCCATGTTGTTCTTTGTTTATAGCATTTCGATTGGTTTCGATATGCTATACGTTGGCCTAACCTAACCCTTACTATTAATAATTTTGCAATTATGTGTCAACTTATTCTACTAACCCTAAACTGTAACAGTCTATTAATATTCTAATGATAGTTAGTTGACATGCAGCTGCAAATTAATGAGAGTTTGTGATGCCTTGCTAAGTTACTTATATTAATGGCAGAACATATATTGTTAAAGTCTCACTTTATGGTGAATCCCATAGTGAAAGTTTGTGTCATTACTATGACAATCAGTGTGTTGAAACTAGCAAGCGTGACAGCAGTCTGAAATGAAAAAAAAAAAAAGAACAAAAAAAAAAGAGAGATCTGGACTCACATACCTCAGTTTAAACAGTCAGTTTAATAAAATCAGATATTCCCTGTGTGAACAAACACATGGAAACATACAGGACCAATAACCACCATAACATTTAGAACGATGTAGAAATGTTAATCTTAATCACCACTGTGGCCTTGAGTTTTGCACAGGCAAATATATTGTAGTGTGCCATAATTAAGTATACCGTAATGTCTGATCTAGGAAACAAAGATCAAATAACTAATATGTTGGTATTGTTCACCTTTAAAGTAAACTAATTAAAATGATTCCCTTGTCTAAAATTCACTATTGGCTACTAAAGATATGTTTCTTTACTCCTGTCAAGAGCAGTGGCGGCTCTAGACAAATTTTACTAGGGGGGCCAAGGAGGGGCCAGTGTTTAACCAGAGGGGCACATAAAAAATGGCAACATATTTTATTTAAATGTAATGCAAATAAAAACAAAAAGTAATTATTGAACAAATCTACACAGAAATTTTACACAATCTAAACATGTTAATAAAAACAAATTACTATTAGTACTCTTATAAAATTCAATCAGGCAATCATACATTTTACAATTTAATATTTATATATGAATGTCAAGAATTCAGAAGTGTATATATGTATAATGCTTACACTACACTACACACAAATAATATACAATTAAATTATGCTTATTTCAAATGTATTGTGCAGGCTAAAAATATAATAAGCTTTTAATAATCTTTCAGTGCGCAAAACCATGATAATATGAAACGCTTCAGAACTGAGCTGACATAGGGATTTTAAAAGTTTACGGCTTTTAAAAGGTGTGTGATCTAACAGGCACAAGTCTTTTAAAAAACAGCAACAAACATAAAATACAAATACACAAAATAAAGTAATTTTATGCAAATCCACAGCTTTTTTATCTACAGATCAAGCATTATAATGTGAGTATATAATATTGGAGAGAGTTTTACCATGCATCCTGCTGTAAATGGACGAGGTGCGCGCTATTTGAATACTGAATGGAGAATGATTGACAGCCGCAGAGGAGGGAAAACAAGGTTTCCGTAAACTTTAATTTAATGGTCTAAATAGTCTTCTGTCCATAACATTAAGCTATGGAATTGCTTCAGATGACTTTGAGAAATTATAATCAGACCCAAGTCACCCAAACTGATGGGAAAAAACGGGAGGCGCCGAAAAGCGCAATGTTTGCATCCCTGAATATGATTAAGTTCCTAAGTGTTTGGGGGTTTGGGTGCGCTGCACTAATTTACCCATGTACATTGCGTCACATTTCTTCCGCTTTTGGCGCTCGCTTGTAAAATCCTGTTACTTTTTTTTTCAGCACGGGGGTGGCCACAGGGGTGGCCAGGGACATGTCTACAGAGGCACGGGCCTCCCTAGGCCTGGTCTAGAGGATCATTAGATTTCATTATACTATCAAAACTTCCTTATTGCCTTTAAATATGGATATCATGCCAACTAAAAATTCTATTCTTTCATTTGTTGATTTGAAAATTCCCACTGAGTTTGCAGTTTGAGCTCAACTCTTATTATTATTCCAATTTGTATTAGCATATTTCCACAGATGTTATTGATATTAGAAATTCAGGCAGCTCATATTTCTCAGCTTTGTATCTGTCTTCTCCACTGAGCTTTGCTAATTTGTTCATTGTCTGAAATGCTCTTGTTATTGTGGAACACTTAACGAATATGGTGGATTAAAGAGTTTCTATTAGAACTGTACTAACAGCTCACTATTCAATTAAAACATTTCCTCACCCACAGCACATCTGATCAATCACTTGCACACCAGCTGGACAGAAACCTTTGGCAATTCTCCATCATCTAAAAGTCACAGATTGTTTTCTCTTAAATTTAATGTTACAGAGGTCATACCACGAAAACATGAAAACATTTTCCTTGCTTAATAAGATAAGCTTTTGTAAGTTACAAAAACAACTCATTCAGAAATCTCTTTTTATAGGGGAATAAAATAATAGTATTTTTTTTTTTTTTCTTAAAAGTACGATTTGTCCCTTTGATTTCAAATCAAACTGACAGTATCTGTGGAACGCAGTAAGCTGTGTCAATATTTCCTTTTTAAACATAATCAGAATGTAATTTCAACTGAAAAAGTGATGGATTATTTTGATGCCCAGCACCATCTGGCTACATCAGAGCCTTTCTGTGGATGTTTTAACTGTTGTTGTTTGCTCTGGATTAGAATTGGATTCTTTGAGCCATAAAGCGTCACATATTGCACAGAAACACAGTCCAATCAGAGCTCACTCTGTATGCTGTGCGGTACTGAGGCCTCCTATAATTAACTCTTTTGTTTGATCTTGAGACTGACTAGAATGTTTAAACAGGATTCACCACAACTTATATATGAATGTAGTGTATGCACAGACTAGATATGAAATGCAGTCCTACGTGATGCATTTAATTTTATATCACAGTAAAAGGGTATTTTGTCAAGTAAATTACATTTTTGCTCTAAATTCACCTAAATATATCCATGTGGCAACACTCATTTTCAGATTATGCATTGTAATATAATTGAATTGTGTTTATTTTATAAGAATCTTGATGAAAAAAAAAAAAGAAATCATAACACGAGTTGCAAAACAAATCATTACATGACTAATCTGTTTAAATAAAAATGAATAGTTTTGACTCCAAACTCAGATAGAAAACAGTAAGTATGCATGCACAAATGGGGAAGTCGTGGCCTAATGGTTAAAGGGTTGGACTCCCAATCGAAGGGTTGTGGGTTCTAGTCTCGGGCCGGACGGAATTGTGGGTGGGGGTAGTGCATGTACAGTTCTCTCTCCACCTTCAATACCACGACTTAGGTGCCCTTGAGCAAGGCACTGAACCCCCAACTGCTCCCCGGGCGCCGCAGCATAAATGGCTGCACACTGCTCCGGGTGTGTGCTCAAAGTGTGTGTGTGTGTGTGTGTGTGTGTGTGTGTGTGTGTGTTCACTGCTCTGTGTGTGTGCATTTCGGATGGGTTAAATGCAGAGCACAAATTCTGAGTATGGGTCACCATACTTGGCTGAATGTCACTTCACTTTCACTTTCACAAATGGCAAACATTCTATATTAATACAGCAACTGAAAATTGAATAGCATACAGTTAAACTATAATAAATTGTGGAAGACTTTGATTGCTGTGATTATTGATGTGATTACTTTGAATAATCTTTTCAGAATATATTGATTAATTGCAATTAATTAGACTGATTAATCTAATTATCATGCAATTAATTCGATTCAGATGTTCAAATTATTTTACATGCAAAGTAATAATGTTTATAAGAGTCCATATGCCATCCAATCAATGGATGAAAAACAACATATGCAGTGTTACAAAAGCAGACACTTCTAGTCAATGTTTAGAAAGTCATGAAGATTATTTGAGCAGCTGTGGCACTTATTAAAGTTCTTCTGCTTCTCTCTGGCAATATGGGCAGAGGAGTTAGCAGGAGGAGGTCCAGAGCAGTAGATGTGTGTAACCTTCATGACACCCTTCATTACTGGGCACAGTCTGACAGCGGCTCTATAGAGCAGATGGCGGGGAGGGGACATGATCTGAAATTGCTCAATCTCTCATGTTTTACCCCAGCAGTGGACCCAAAACAGATCCCAGTGGCACCTCAGAGCCTGTCCTTGTGAAGGTGCATGGATGGAGGATAGCACAGGGCTGGGTCAGCCTGCATGGGGTAATTGTCCTTTCACAATCTCCTGCCATGCACTGGTAATCATTGAGGGTAGCAGTTGTGATGGGGCAAAACCTCTAAATACATTCAATTGAATACCAGAAAGGTAAACTACTGATTTGGCTTGACTTTGAGTTTTATGAGTTAAGATTCTGCTGCCTAAAAGACACAGGCAGTTTGTAAGCATGGGTGATACTTTGCATTAAAAAGGGGTAAGAACTATTTTTTTTATTATTATTATTATTATTTGTAGAGTATAAAGGTAGAGGTCTTTACTGGATGTCACAGACAATCCAGAATCATTGAGAATAGTGGATAGGTGAACAACACAAATAACATTTTGTATCTTAAAGTGTCATGAAAATCGGAAGGAAAAAAAAAAAACCTCCAGAGATGGGCATGTAAACCTGCTGAAAGGTAGGAGTGAGGGAAGAGGAGAGAAAACAACCAAAAAAACACAGACCTACAAACACACTCATTATACAGCAGGTTAAAATATATTTTAAACAGAAATAATAAAGGCAGCCACTTATTGTTTACTCTTCTTTGAATTTTCGCTCTGTTAATCATTATTGTTTGCCATGTATCACAATCTTCTGATTCTGTCGACGGGGCCAGTGCCCCCATGTCAACAAGAACTGGCCCCACTAAATTTGGAATCGTATCACAATCGTAAACAATTTTGGGTGCAAAGCGCCATTTGTCCTGTAGGAGACAGTAATGGAAAAAAGTAAATCATCACCAGCTGCTACTGGCACGGAGCCCGAAACAATTTGTAATTTTTAATTTATTTTTTTACAGCGCAGCGCATTTTTTTATGCATGGGTAATAGATTGCACTATTCTGCTACTTTGCCCTCCGTCTATTATAGATTAACCAACATAATCTATAAAGGTGCAAAATGCATTTATTTACACATTTTTTGAGAACTGAGATGTTTCCCGAAATAGTTAACACGTTTGGGAATATTTTGAATAAAAATGAAAAAAAAAAAATAATAATAATAATAATACAACATAAGTCTATATGAGTTATACAGTGATGTTGTGGCACTGACACTACAACACATTTTTTTTTTTTTTTTTTACTTGATGAAACATTCATTTCAGCTTAAATTGTTATAGCTTACTTCTAGAAACTGCAGTGATTAATGCCATGGCAAAATATGACTAAATTAATAATACTGAAAATATGTTAAAATTAATATCTAAAAGCGCAAGTAGCCCCTGCCTGGGCCCCCCAGTTAATGTGGTCTAGAACCACCACTGGCTGTAAGACGACCTCATGTATAATACAGCACAGAGATTGGATCTAAAGCGTTAATGCTCCTGATTAATACTGAAAAAAAAGCTCTATTAGAGAGAGAAAACTTATTAGGTAGATGTGTACTTTCCAGCCACAGCAGCCAATCACCACTCGCATATTACTTTTTGTGACGTACATTACTTTTCTTTTTGAACTGGAAGAACAAAATTGCTTTAAAAAAAAATAATAAAAAAAAAATAACCACTATATCTTAAACAATTTCATAATGAATGCTGAAATAGTTTTCACTGATGTGCAATTTTTTTCATGTTAACGTCTCAAAAAATGTGTTTTAGGGTTTCATGACACTTTTTCATGACACTACCAGTTGCACTTTCTACCATCATGTTTTTGAACCAAATCACTTACCCTCAATCGCTATTGTAGAATGTATAGTAATATTATGCACTTAGTACTGTAATGTTTTCTCACCAGCGAATGAGACATAAGCAAACACACAGCATTGCATTTGGACTTTTGCTTTCCTCTCTCAAACCTATCTTCCATTACAAAAGGGCAATTTGGAATTCCTAAAGGCACAGAGGTGGAGGTAATGATCAAGACTTCTAGGCCAAATGTGTATACATCAGGGGTCTGCTAATTGTCAAACCTTTAGCATGGTGGGAAAAGCTGTAATCTGCTGAGTAATCTGTTTGAATGTCTCTGTTTTTTTGTTTGTGTGTGTGTGTGTGTGTGTGTGTGTGTTCAAGGAAGCGATAGAATAACATTGCAACAATTATTATGTCTCCAGGGACATCGTTAGGCCTATTTTAGGGGGGCTGAAGCCACCCCAAAATGTTCCTAAGCCCCCCTAAATGATAATAAGAACAACAGTCAATAACAATTTGATTTATCTATAACCGTATCCTCATTCATATTTAGATGGAACAAATTATATATATCCAGCTACAAAAAATAGCCGAAAAGTCAGAAGTTGGATAGAAGTAAAAAGACTCATTGTGCTATCAAGATGATGCACCGCACTCGTTGCACTGGTTTGAACTGGCAGCTTTCAGAGCGTTGCAGACTGGAGCACTGCAATTTTGGTCTTAACTTGCTATGCACCCTCCAGTGTTGCCAACCTAGTGACTTTTCAGACCCCCTTAGCGACGTTTTTTCCAAAAAAGCGACTAGCGACTTTCTTGGACAAACATTATTTAGTCTCTGAGACTCTTCAGTACAACTCGCCTCTCTCGGCATCTGCTCTGTTCAACGAGCGCAAAAAGAAGCAGCACTTCCAGTTAAAGAAAGACCACATTTCAGTCATTATAATATTCATTCCATTGTCTGACAACAGAAACATTCAAATATAGTAATAAAAAGTTTTATTTGAGAATTTGGCTGCATTAAAATGCAGTACATGAGCGCGGGGAGGCAAGACAATGCGACACACTTACGTCGTGAATATGCTAATTAATGCATGACGTCATCTAGAGACATTTAGCGACTTTTCAGGCGGGGTTTAGCTACTTGCCATTGAAAGAAGTTGGCAACACCGATGCACACGCTAATAGTGAAAGGATAGAGAGTGAAATTGTACGTTGTTTTTAATTACCACCTTTAGCTACGTTTTTTTAAGATAAAGGAAAGGGAATATTTTGGTTTGCTTTGGAAAACTGTAGTCTAGCTAGAGTGAACAAGCAAAATACAAGAAATGGTTAACTTGGCAAGCTAATCACAACTCTTTATTCTTTGCCAATAATATAATATAGCTCTATAATAGGCATATTCTAAAACAATATCAATCCCCATAGAATGTTGTTGTCACTGAAAACTAAATGTCATAGGGTCCCTGTTAATGCTATTACCATTTTATCCTTCAATTCATTGAGCAGATGAGATGGATATCCGAAGATATTTTAGCAGAGAGAAAGAGAAGGAGATTGGCAGGCCAGTTGATTCTGATGGAGCCGGTGTGACTGAGGTCAGTAATGGTCTATGTCTAAGGATTGTTTTGTTTTCTTCTAACAATAAGCATTTGTTGGCAGGTCTAGGCACTATGCATAGCCTAAACTTATTTATTTCATTACATTTATTATATATGCTAGCAATATTCTGACTAGGACTAAGATTATAATCGTTATTAATCACATCCAAAATAAAAGTTTATATTTACATAATAAATGTGTGTGTACCCTCACTGTGTATAATTTGCATATATACAAACATATATACAAATTATATATATATATATATATATATATATATATATATATATATATATATATATATATATATATATATATATATATATATATATATATATATATATATACATTCAGTACAGATCAAAAGTTTGGACACACCTTCTCATTCTCATTTTCATGACTATGAAGTCACACTGAAGGCAACAAGGGCTATTTGACCAAGAAGGAGAGTGATGGGGTGCTGTGCCAGATGACCTGGTCTCCACAGTCACCAGACCTGAACCCAATCGAGATGGTTTTAGGGGTGAACTGGACCGCAGACAGAAGGCAAAAGGGTCAACAAGTGCTAAACATCTCTCGGGGAACTCCTTCAAGACTGTTGGAAGACCATTTCAGGTTGACTACCTCTTGAAGCTCATCAAGAGAATGCCAAGAGTGTGCAAAGCAGTAATCAATGCGGAAGGTGGCTACTTTGAAGAACCTAGAATATGACATATTTTCAGTTGTTTCACACTTTTTTGTTATGTATATAATTCCATATATAATTCCACATGTGTTAATTCATAGTTTTGATGCCTTCAGTGTGAATCTACAATTTTCATAGTCATGAAAATAAAGAAAACTCTTTGAATGAGAAGGTGTGTCCAAACTTTTGGTCTGTACTGTATACACACACACACACACACACACACACACACACATGCTTGTATGTGAGGGCAAAGATTTTGCAAAAGCAAGTAACAATACCCTGGGGGCTAAGCTCCCCCTGTCTTCCAATCCTAGTGACGTCCCTGTATGTCTCTTTTTCAATTTAATTCAATTTTCAATTTTTCTTTATTTTCACTCTCTTTTTGAGGCTCTGTCATCTCTTCCTCTCTCTCTCTGTCTCTTGCTCTCTCTTTGGTAACATTAACATACATGATAGGTACAATTAACTGTTTCATCATCTCGTATGTCAGTTTTGTAACCAGTTCAAGTGTAACCAGAATGAAATACTGTTATTAAACCACTTCATTTATAAATTATGTGCTAACTAGCCTTGATTTTACAGTACCATTGAAGTGCTACCTTTTGCAAAAAAAAAATTGTCACGCAATAGCAACATTCTCCCAAATATATTTTTTTTATTCTATTTCTGTCGTTGGTAGCAGTGGGTGGTACTATACAAGAAATGTACAGTTTTATACCATCCTCATGCTGATAATGTTTATTAAGCCCTCTGGTAATACAGCCTGAACCACTGTGGTCAAACCACCCTTACATGTATGATTTCTAACAGATCGCTCATGAAAAAAAAGAGGCTGCATAGTCTCAGAGGCCTTGCTGAGAGGCCTTGGTAAACCCAAAGTCAGCATATGTGAGCATGATCCCAGTCAGTTTCATCTTAAGCAGCATCATTTTTAATGTTTAAATCTCTCTATGGATGCATCTCAAATGGAAGGCTGCATCTTAGTAAGTATGCACCCAGTCCTCCTGAGGCTTTAAGGCTGAAGTCATGCCCCATATTAAATGCAATATTTTTATTTATTTTTTTTGCATTGCTTTGTATAATGGAATTGAACAAACTCGGTGCAGATTCATTGTCAGCTAATTGATTTTACATGAATTGGAATATGTGCAAATGTTTGTGGGTGATTAAATCAGGGGATACACTGGATGTGTCCTTCAAAAAAGGCAGAATGAAGCAACCAAAACAAAGACTGCCTAAAAAGGAACCTACAAATTGAGATGTCCTTGAATGGGACATTAACTTACTATAATTACTGTTATAGACTTAGATGCACTGCTTAAATAGCCCACTCCTCAACCCCACCCCCACCAGCTAGGAAACAAAAAGTGCTCTGGTCTGTCAGGATGTCCTTGGCATGTGCAATGTTTTGGGAGTTTGCTTTTCTGAGGGGAAGGGTCTCTGGATACCTAGTGGCATAGTCTACAATCAGTAGGACCCTACTAGGGAGCCACAAAGGACAGGACACCATTCTTTAACCATAAAGGAGAGAGAAAGTTGAGCCAACTGGGAACCGTAGTTGCTTTTCCTCTCTACAGGTACATCTCAATAAATATGAATTTTGTGGAAAAGTTCATTTATTTCAGTAATTCAACTCAAATTGTGAAACTTGTGTATTAAATAAATGAATTGCACACAGACTGAAGTAGTTTAAGTTGTAGCAGAAATGAGTCGAACCAGACAAATAAAAGAGTCTATCAGAGCTGTGTGCATTGAAACGAGAGCCAAACTCCTCAGGAAGTCATAAATCAGTTCTAGTGCCACAAGAACCAAGCAAGATAACCAACCAACCAACTTGTTCACACAACAGCTTTCAACATTAACACCAAAAGAACAATTATTGACAATTTTAATTCGACTATCATGTATAATCACTTATTGTGTATGTCTTTTGATAACTATAGGATACATAGTCATATCTAGTATTGATATAATCGAATGTTCTTCCTTGATATTGTCCTGACAATCATTTATTTGTAAAATATATCATAATCATGTTATAGGAATCATGTCCAAAATTAGACCCTGTGAGGCAAGAACCACATGCTTGGTAAGATAAACAAATGATTTATGATACCCCAGACCCAAGACCATATCTGATTGGTCAAGGCAACATTTGAGGGGTGGCCAACAAGGAAGTTTAAATACTTTGGACACCATGAAATTTTGCTTTTAGTTCTAGCATTGCTTGTGCTATCAGTCATGCCTTGCTTTTAGTCAGCTTTTAGTTCCAGCCTTGCTCGTGCTATCAGTCATGCTTTTAGTCTGATTTTAGTCCCTTGCTGCTGCTATTAGCCATGTCTGTTTCTAGTCTCTAGCTATGCTTCTGCTAGCTTGTAGCTTCTAGCCATGCGGTTTAGTCATCACTGTTTGAGCGCGGTTCCTGTGTGCTTCGGCCTGCCTGCTGCTACTATGCCACGATGAGAAGGAACACAACCTAGTCTCGTCAAACTTTATTTATTTTCTTTTTCCGTTTGAGAGTTTCGTGTTCTGAGTTAAGTTTTGTAACGTCGAGTCTCCGAAACCTGACCTCGGATGCCCGTTCAACTTCGACCAGCGCACACGACTCTGCACTTTCAGCCAACGCCCAACAACCACGGGCTTCCCAAGACGTCACTTCACTACTGAACTTCCAGCCAATCAGCGACACCGGGATACCCCTTTCAACGGGAGTCCCTTTCACAGAAAACGAAGGCAACGTATCCCCAGATATTTGTTGTGCTGGTGTATCTAATATAATTTTAGTCACATTGAGGAACTCAATGCAAGGGCTAATTACGTGATTGATGGTTGTTCATGTCTATGCAATTTAACGTATTGCTGTAAACTTTGGATTCCACATTTCCATTCTCTTAAACTCATCTTTTCCTAACTTTCGATCTTCCTGCAACTTGTGTGAATGTGTGAGTGCGTGCGTTTATGTGTTAGATTAGTTTATATGTCTTAGATTTATCTAATAAAGCCTTATTCATATTGAAAAGAGAAGTATCTTGTGTTTTGTGCTTACAAGTTAATGTCTTAAACTGCCGATCTTGTTATTGTGCTAATTGATAGTGTTTTCACTATAGTTTGGATATTAGTATCCAGCGCAGATTTGATGTTAAACGGCTCGTTCACTGAACTGCAGGCGCGTCTCCGTGAACAGCCGTGAAACAGTGATTCTGTTCAAATTCCCTTTAAAATCTTAAATGATTCCCTTTGAGCTAAATTGACCTGTTTCCGTTACAAAGTCTTTGGTTACATTAATTGGGATGATGTTGGCTCACATGTAACAAAAACAACAAATTAGAATACTTCATAAGACAAAAAAAAAAAAAAAAACTTCCGCAAAGTATGTTCATTTACAGTACATGTACTCAATACTTGATAGGGGCTCCTTTTGCTTTAATTACTGCCTCAATTCAGCGTTGCGTGAAGGTGATCAGTTTGTGGCACTGCTGAGGTGGTATGGAAGCCCAGGTTCCCTATCTGTCGGTCACTACGAGTTATGTCGACCGACAAATGGGGTCTCACTTGGGAGGCCAATCATCTCTGATTTTAAGAGAAAACGCCAATGAAATTGGCAAGTGGATTAGCACACCTGAGCCACTCCCCGTGCCAGCGGGTATAAATAGGGCGACAGGTGCATCCACTCATTAGATTTTTGCTTCGGAGCCGAGTAGTCGGTGACAAGAAGTCGCTACAAAGCCATCATCTTTATTTTGTGTGAAGCTGTTCCTGGTCGGTGTGACGGCGCGTTACAGCGGTGTCCCTGCGAGACGGCGATTCCCCTGGGCGCTTCGGCTAAAAGAGACAGTTTTCTAAAAGAGCAAATCATGGACAATTCGCGTCTTTTTCAAGATGCCGTTTCGTCCGTGTCTTTCTGGATACGGTCGTTTCCTGTCTTCGGTTGACGGTCACGAGCGTTGTCTGCAGTGTCTGGGCGTCCAACACGCTGAGGCTGCGCTCGTGGATGATTCATGCGTCTACTGTGGTCGTATGAACATGGCAGCGCTGCGATCGCGTCTCTCACTCCTCAAGGGGAGTGCAGCAGACCCCTCTGTCGCCACCCGTCCCGGTCTCTCTGGCTCGAGCAGAGGGCTGCCGGCTGGCGCTCTGGGAGATCTGAGGATCACAGTGAGAGCTTCTCCGCCGGGCCATGCCCCACGGACCTCTCACTCCTGACGCAGCGACTGTCCCGTGCGGCTGCCGATTGATTCTGCTGGGCCGTCTCACAGCGGTCCCAGCGTGTCTTTCGGTGCGCCGCCCGAAGACCAGATGTCGATTGCTGCATCGGGGGATGGGTTATCGACCTCTGAGGATGAAGGTTCGGCGGGGCTTCCCCCCTCGGGTGTTGTCGCTGCTGCCGAATCGGACTTGGAGTTGTCGGCCATGCTTGCCCGGGCAGCCGTGAGTATCGGGCTGGAGGTGACTACACCGCCCAGTCCCGAGCCCTCGCGGCTGGATGATTGGTTTTTCGGCGCGGGACGCGGCTCACAACCTCGTTCTGCACCGGTGCCTTTCTTCCCGGAGGTGCATGAAGAGGTGATGAAGTCGTGGACGGCCCCTTTCACGGCCAGAAGCCGCTCCTCCAACTCGGGCTGGGGCGCGACATGCAACGGGCAGGCAGCTTCAGGGTCCTGGACAGGACCTCGACTGCTTTGGCACATCAACTGCCTGGAGTTGCTGGCAGTGCATCTAGCTTTGCGACGGTTTCGTCCGCTAGTGCTGGACAAGCACGTGTTGGTCCGCACGGACAACACTGCGGCTGTTTCGTACATCAACCGACAGGGCGGTCTACGATCACGTTGCATGTCTCAACTCGCCCGCCATCTCCTCCTCTGGAGTCAGACGTGGCTCAAGTCGCTGCGCGCTGTCCACATCCCGGGGGAGCTCAATCGTGCAGCCGACGCGCTCTCACGACAGCTCACTTTCCCCGGGGAATGGCGACTCCATCCCCAGACGGTCCAGGTGATCTGGAGTCGATTCGGGGAAGCCCAGGTAGACCTGTTTGCTTCCCACGAGTCCTCCCACTGCCAGCTGTACTATTCCCTGTCCCAGGCCCCCCTGGGCACAGATGCACTGGCACACAGCTGGCCTCGGGCTTTACGCAAGTATGCGTTTCCCCCAGTGAGCCTGCTCGCACAGACTCTGTGCAAGGTCAGGGAGGACGAGGAACAGGTCCTGTTGGTTGCGCCTTACTGGCCCACCCGGACCTGGTTTTCAGAACTCATGCTCCTCGTGACAGCCCCTCCCTGGCGCGTCCCCCTGAGGAGAGACCTTCTCTCTCAGGGGCTTGGCACCATTTGGCACCTGCGTCCACATCTCTGGAACCTCCACGTGTGGCTTCTAGACGGGACGCGGCAGACCTAAGTGATCTGCCCCCAGCGGTGGTAGACACTATCACTCAGGCTAGAGCCCCTTCTACGAGGCAGGCCTATGCTCTGAAGTGGAGTCTGTTCACGAATTGGTGTTCTTCTCACCGAGAAGACCCCTGGAGATGCCCGGTTAGAGTCGAGCTTTCTTTCCTGCAAGAAAGGCTGGAGCGTGGGCTGTCACCCTCCACCCTGAAGGTGTATGTGGCTGCCATTGCAGCCCATCACGATGCAGTGGACGGCCGGTCCCTGGGGAGGCATGACCTGATCGTTAGGTTCCTGAGGGGTGCCAGAAGGTTACATCCTCCTAGGACACCCCTGATTCCCTCCTGGGACCTCTCTATTGTCCTGGCGGGACTTCAGAGGGGTCCCTTTGAGCCGCTGGATTCGGTTGAGCTGAAGTTCCTGTCTCTCAAGACAGCGCTCCTGATCGCGCTCACTTCCATCAAGAGGGTCGGGGACCTCCAAGCATTTCGGTAAGTGAAGAGTGCCTTGTGTTCGGGCCGGCCTACTCTCACGTTGTCCTGAGACCCCGGCCTGGATACGTGCCCAAGGTTCCCACCACTCCCTTCCGAGACCAGGTGGTGAACCTGCAAGCGCTGCCCCTGGAGGAGGCAGATCCAGCCTTGTCGTTGCTGTGTCCCGTAAGAGCGCTTTGCATATACGTGGACCACACCCAGAGCTTCAGAAGCTCTGAGCTGCTCCTGGTCTGCTTTGGAGGTCAGCAGAAGGGGAAGGCTGTCTCTAAGCAGAGGTTGGCACACTGGATAGTGGACGCCATCACCTTGGCTTACCATTCCCAAGGCGAGCCATGCCCCCTGGGGGTGAGGGCCCACTCCACACGGAGTGTGGCCTCCTCCTATGCGTTGGCGCACGGCGCCTCTCTGGCAGACATCTGTCGAGCTGCGGGCTGGGCAACACCTAACACCTTTGCGAGGTTTTACAACCTCCGTGTAGAGCCAGTTTCTTCCCGTGTGTTGGGTAACAGGTAATTGGCGGGAAAGGCTGGCTGGGTGTCTCGCTTGCTGCGCCATTCCCCCTAACACGGGGATGTGAGCGCCTTCTTCTCCCAGTAGAGTTCCCCGGTTGGCGTACCCTGGTCGAGCGTCCTCCAGCACCCTCGGCGTCAGACTTGGCGGAGCAGTCTGTCGCCAGGCCCAGTACTGGCGTTAGCATGCCCGGAGCCGGTCAGCCCCTGTACTGGGCTAGGTGTCCATATGGCTGGGTTCCCTACGGGTAATACCATATGTGTATTCTTCCACGGTAAGGTTTCCCTCTTGGCAAACCCGTGTCTTCCCTTGACAGATCGTTCTGTCAGTCTCTTCTGGCAGCCGTTCCATCCCTACTCCAAGGTAGGACCTGCCTCAGAGACCCCTTCCATATGTAGTACTGCCCCCTGGGTCAGTCCATATCGGTATATCCACATGTCACCTCCCTACGGGTAGGATGTGGTCTCCGTAGCGGCCTTTTCTAAGGCTCGCTTCCCCATTGTCTTGCCAGCTGAAAGAACAAATAGGGAAGATTTGAAGCAATCTTTCACCGAAGGTTGAAATCCCTTCCATTTACTTATGTGGGCGGAACAGCAGCATGGCCTTCTCCAGCAGCGATGTACTCACCCTTTGGCCCCTTCGGTACCAAGGTCAGTGAATTTGCGCTGGGGCTTTGGGAAGGTTACGACCTTAAGCGTAGCTTTTGTGGCACGCCAAGGCTTGTCAACAATTGCAGCGCCTCAGGGTTGTGAAGAGGTTCAGGTTATGGCGTTTTCCATAGGACCCCATTTGTCGGTCGACATAACTCGTAGTGACCGACAGATAGGGAACGTCTTGGTTACGTACGTAACCCTCGTTCCCTGATGGAGGGAACGGAGACGTTATGTCCCCATGCCACAACCTTGAACCATTTGCTGTTGCCGGGACACGTTCTCGGCTACTCAGCGTAAAACCTAATGAGTGGATGCACCTGTCGCCCTATTTATACCCGCTGGCACGGGGAGTGGCTCAGCTGTGCTAATCCACTTGCCAATTTCATTGGAGTTTTCTCTTAAAATCAGAGATGATTGGCCTCCCAAGTGAGACCCCATTTGTCGGTCGACATAACGTCTCCGTTCCCTCCATCAGGGAACGAGGGTTACGTACGTAACCGAGACGTTTCTTTGACAGTGGCCTCCAGCTCATCTGCATTTTTTGGTCTCTTGATTCTCATTTACCTCTTGACATTACCCCTATGGGGTTCAGGTGTGGTGAGTTTGCTGGCCAGTCAAGCACGCCAACACCATGGTCATTTAAACAACTTTTGGTGCTTTTGGCAGTGTGGGGAGGTACCAAATCCTGCTGGAAAATGAAATCAGCATCTTCAAAAAGTTGAAAGAAGCATGCAGTCCTCCACAATGTCTTGGTAAATGGGTACAGTGATTTTTTTTTAACTCAATGGAACAACACCAGTAGATGGCATTGCACCCCATATCATGACAGACTGTGGAAACTTAACATTGGACTTCAAGCAACTTGTGCTATGACCTTCTCCACCTTTCCTCCAGACTCTAGGACCTTGGTTTCCAAATGAAATACAAAACTTGCTTTCATTTGAAAAGAGGACTTTGGACCGCCGTCCAGTTCTTCTTCTCCTTAGCCCAGGTAAGACGCCTCTGATGTTGTCTGTGGTTCAGCAAATTCATTGACACACATCTGTGTGCGTTGGCTCTTGATGCCTTGGCCCCAGCCTAAGTCCATTCCTTGTGAAGTTCACTCAAATTCTTGAATCGGTTTTGTTTTACAATCCTCATAAGGCTGTGATTCTCTCAATTGGTTTCTTCCATACTTTTTCCCTCCACTCACCTTTCTGTTAACATGCTTGGATACAGCACTCTTCTATAGCCAGCTTCTTTGCCAATGAATGTTTGTGGCTTACCCTCCTTGTGAAGGGTGTCAGTGATTGTCTGCTGGACAACTGTCATATCAGCAGTCTTCCCCATGATTGTGTAGTCTAGCAAACCAGACTAAGAGACCATTTTGAAGGCTCAGGAACACCTTTGCAGGTGTTTTGAGTTGATTAGCTGACTGGCATGTTACCATATTCTAATTTGTTGAGATAGTGAATTGGTGGGTTTTTGTTAAATGTGACCAGAAATCATCACAATTAAAAGAACCAAAGACTACTAAAATTTATTTAATACACAAGTTTTACAATTTGAGTTGAATTACTGAAATAAATGAACTTTTACACGACATTCTAATTTATTGAAATGCACCTGTAGTTTAATTTGTCCCCAACAATGTATGAGTCGATCATCTTTTTCTGCTCCCTCTGAAGTAAAACACCAAAAATAGATTCCTGAAAGCAATCAACCAAAGCCAGAGACATGGTTTAATTCCCAATAAGAAGCACGGACTGACAAAATGTGTTTGAATGCAATGTAAGTTGCTTTGAATAAAAGCTGTTGTCAAATGTGTAAATCATTCTCTTAACCAATCTAATAGTCTAGTGAATGGTTCACTCCTCCTCACTGGATAGGCCTTTTTGGTAAATCAGCATCTAGCAATTCCCAGAAGGAGGAGGGGTGCTAACAACCTGATATTCATGGCTGTTGAGAGATTGACTGACCTTGTGTCCCTGTTGGCACATTTCTAAAGGTTGGTTAAATAGGTGTTTGTCAGTCACTGACACAAACCTATTCAATCACTCTTCTTGACTCTCCTGCATGTGGTAGTCCTTTACGAGGTCAAGGAGGGTCCTCTCTCCTAGTTCTCTGGCATAAGCATCAGTGGGAACAAGAAACTGTAGTATTCTGCAACTTTAAGTGACTGTTGTCCATAAAGGAGCCAATTTTAGGCAACCACATCTACTGTGTTGCTTGAATCTTTAGGGGAATGGGGGAAGTCATGGCCTAATGGTTAGAGAGTTGGACTTGCAATCGAAGGGTTGTGAGTTCGAGTCTCAGGCTGGCAGGAATTGTGGGTGGGGGCTGTGCTCTCTCAACCCTCAATACCACGGCTTAGGTGCCCTTGAGCAAGGCACTGAACCCCCAACTGCTCCCCGGGTGCCGCAGCATAAATGGCTGCCCACTGCTCCGGGTGTGTGTTCACAGTGTGTGTTCACTGTTCTGTGTGTGTGCACTTTGGATGGGTTAAATGCGGAGCACAAATTCTGAGTATTGGTCACCATACTTGGCTGAATGTCACGTCACTTTCACTTTCACTTATCTGCAGAGGTAATCAACAGAAAATTTCAGCGGCACTTACCTGATCTTGTGGTTTGAGTGATTTTGCACCTTAGCCAGTTGCTCAGTTGCTTAAGGTGCTTGAGTCATTTAGCGAATAAGTCATGATTTTCCATGAGGAATATGTCTCAAAAGAAATGAAAACTGAAATAGGACACATACATTGAACCACCTATTTCTGTGAGGAATGTTAAAGTACTGTATTGGTTACAATTAAATTTTTGGGCATCATGCCTCTATAATGATCTAATGTTAAGCGTGGACCTGTCTGACACATAAGATACAAATAGAAAAAAAAGGTGAAGTTCAGAGACTGATGCTGGGAGACTGACCATAAATGTCTCAAGACCAAAAACTGCATTTAAAAAGTTTTTTTTTTCTTTTTGAAAAAAAAAACAAAAAACAAACAAAAAAAAACTTGTTGTTAAATAGTCCTTTAGGTAGAATATAAAGCCCAGTTTTACTAAAGAGGGCAAATTAGCACATTAGTGCAATTTCAAAACAGCACTGATGGGCATGGACATTTCTGCAGGTGATTTACTAATAATGTGCAAATTTAAAGAACACAGATGCAACATCTAATTACAAATCGACCAATACAATATAAAAAGCCCAGCACAAATTAGCATAGTCGCAAATAAAGAATAAAGAATAAAGAAACAAAGAAGCCACAGTATGTTGAAAAGAACTGAAGGGTTGCAAGAAGATTTGATAGACCTGGTTATTGCGTGATTCCTAGTTGAGGGTTACAAGTTGTCTTTTATTTCCTGAAGCAAATACAAAATAACATGGATTGGCAAACCATATATTCAGATAATGTGTTCTTCTGGCATTCCAAATAAATTAATATGTGGGAAAAATCCTCTCCCTTCTGCCACTTTTCTTTATGGTGCCTCCTCTTAGCAACAACAAATGCAGCCGTTTCAAACAAGCAAACAGTTTAAGACGTGCTTTCTTTAAGCATTTAATAAATGCCACAAATACCAGCAATTTGACTAGTGCAAACGTTATTAAAACACGTTTTGTGATTCATTTGAACATCCTACTCTCCTCCAAAAAATTTCAGTCGTTATTCCTTTTGCTGTGTACTAGTAGATTTTGTAATTTTAGTGAAGATTGCTGAACAAAAGTCCACCCATGAACGTTTGACCTTCTTTATATTTGTGTGATATAAAGTGCCTTACATTACACATTAAAAGGCAGCTCACACTGAGCATACATCAAAGTTGTTTGTTAGTGTCCTTGGCTCCAGCCTAAACCTTGATTTCATCCTGAAAACCAATTTGCTAAGAGTAACTGGCAAGGTTGGCTATCTATCTATCTATCTATCTATCTATCTATCTATCTATCTATCTATCTATCTATCTATCTATCTATCTATCTATCTATCTATCTATAGGGTTACGGTCTGACTTATATGAACTTTCTTTTACTAATTAATCAACTACACTATTTTAGCATAATTTTTGTATAATTTTAGGAATGAAAATTATCTTTTTATATGTTTTTGGTGCATGAAGCCAATATAAGGGTAATCCAACTCACAATAAGAAAATAAGAAAACATTAAAGGAATAGGTCACCCCAAAATAAAACTTATCACCCTCATGCCATGCCGGGAAAACTGTGAACTGTGATCAAAACCTTGATGCTCCAAGAAGCACGCACGTACACGCACACACACACACACACACACACACATATATATAAGCACAAAATACATTTTGGGTGAGAAGAGACCAAAGCAACTGCTTTTTCACTGAACATCTTACAGCTGCAGTCTCTAGGTATGGTTATGATTTTGTGCGTGATTTTGCACACTTCATTTGACTCGATGCATGCACACAGTGCTAGAAGGTTGAAAGCACTGCCAAAGGGACTGCTGATGTCATGATACATAGTGGCAGCTGTGTTATAATGTACTCAAACAATAAATAAATAAAAATAAACCTTGCACATAAAATCCAGATTCTTTAATTTGGTTCATCATCAGCAATCCAAAATTAAATAGAAAAGATATGAGTCTTGCATAATCACTTATGAGGCAGAACTGTATTTTTTTTAAATAAATTAAATTGACATAAAAGTATACAACTTTAATATTTGCTCTAATTTAGTGCTGTTTAGTTAAATCAGTTCATTGTGTGTGTACATGTATGCAGTTCATAAATCAATAAGAATCATCTGCTGTATATTTCTAGAAAACTACAGATTTTGGCCAAAGCTAAGCATAAATGCATTAATTATTCCTCTTTTACACAGCGCCTGAAAGAGAGAGAGAGAGAGAGAGAGAGAGAGAGAGAGAGAGAGAGAGAGAGAGGGAGAGAGAAAGAGAGGATTTCCAATGATTGCAAATAGCCAATCTTGACAACAAATACAATAATAATAAAATAAAAAAAATCATCATAAAAAAAAAAAAAAACTGAATATCTATGGATCAGTAAAGACCTGTTCAAACCAAACCTGACAACTAGTGATATAGCATTTATTTATTTTTATTTTATTTTAATGAGAACAGTCTTATGACTACTATAATAATAACTGCATTAAGGAATTAAATCATTGCAATACATTTTTAGGAACTTTTTTTTTTTTTTTTTTTTTTTTTTTAGTTTAGTTTAGATTAGTTAAAAGTTTAAAAGTTATTGTATAGATCAGAGTTTGCTATTTCCCACACTAATTGCAGTGATATGTGTTATGTTAGTTTCTCAAAATGTAGGTTAAATATTTTGGCACTGCAAGAGGAGGTAATAATCTGATTAAAACCTATAAAGATATGTCAAATAAAAAATTTATAAATAAACACTGACATTTAATGAACAATCATGCTCATACTATTTTGACTTGTTATTTTACAAATTCTGATTATAGTTAACATCATAAGTAAGGTGCAGTAGTATGTCACTTGTTCATGAATCTGGGATTAAGTTACGTGTTATAATTGTGAAAGATATTCCAGGCAATCAGGGTTAATTAGGTTCTCCCCTCAAGAGACTCACTGAAGAACCTTTAGTATGAAAACACGTACACTTTCCTGTCTCTAACTAGTTCACCGGCCCCATCGTTCAAAGCACATCTGATTTCTCATTGTGCAATGCCTGACCTCAGAAATGATCAGCTGACAGAAAAGGACGATGGTGGAACATCACACCAATCCACCTTGCTGCACACAATAAGTCTGCAGGTGTCGGTGGGTTAAAAACGCTGGAGGAGAGGCAGTTACTATGTGGTGGATTTGGTGAGGAGGTTGTAATGAGAGAAACAAAAGACGTGTGGGATGGAAAGCCTCATTTCCTTGGCAGAGATGGATGGAGTGAGAGATAGCACTTTACCGAAGCAAACACCTGCAGAGGGGAACAGCGAGATGGCCTGAGATCGAGGACTTCAGTCAGAGCCATCAATCACAGACTCCGTCACACAACATCAGCAGATAGTTAAAGGGGTCATATTACGTTATATTATTATTCATCCCCTATGCCCGGCTTTCTGAAACAAGTACATTTTTACAAAGCTAATCGTTCTGAAAAGCAAAGTGTATGCTGATTGGCCATCTATCCAGTGCATTTTGATTGGCCGAATCCCTGAAGCGTGTGATGGAAATGCTACGCCCATTACCATGCTGTGTCCCAACATGACGAGAAAAAATGATTAAAACTTCTCCAGTTTACGTACGTAACCGTGGTTCCCCGAAGGGAACAAGATGCTGCATCCGAAGACACTAAGGGAACACCCTCAGTGTGACCACGCTCTGCATGTGTAATCAGTCCAATGGAAGGACAAGACTTCATAGGCGGGTGATGTAGCAACCAGGAAGCTTTAAAAGCATGTAAGGTGGAACCGGCGTTAGCTTCTAGGAACTAAGCAAGTGCTTGCAGGGATGGCAGAAGTATGGCTCGGAGATGCAGCGTCTTGTTCCCTTCGTAACCTGGACTTATTCCCCTTCAGGAACTCCAGCTACGTCCGAAGATACTAAGGGAACGATGATTCCCACACCGCCAGACTTGCAAATCCATGTCTAGTGTGAAAAAAGTACAGCTAAAACAAGAGAACGGAAGATCCAGGATTGGCTTGCATATTAAGGCCATAGAACCTGATGAAAGTGAGTAGTGGATCATCCTGCTGCATTGCAGATGTCCTGCATAGACACACCTGCTAAGATGCCTTGGAGGCTACCATACCTGGGTTGAATGAGTTTTGACCCCCATAGGCGAGAGAAGATCAGAGGACTCATAGGCAATAGTAATGGCATCAACTATCCACCGACTGAGGTTCTGCATAGTAGCAGGAAGACCCCTCTTAGGGGAACCATAGCAAACAAGTAGTTGGTCTGCCTTTCTTCACTGGGTAGCTTTGTATATGCTTGTATCCAGTGCTCGCCATGAAAACCTTCAGGGTGGAGTGGGTCAACCCAGCAGAGAGACAGGCCTGCAGGAACTCCACCACTGCACCAACTGGCTAGTTAACTGAGTAAAACTGGCTCTTCTCGTTGTGCAGCGTTTTTTGCCACATTTTTTCCTTCCCACAGACTTCCCACTGAGGTCCCTTGATACAGCACTCTGGGAACAGCCTATTCGTTCAGAAATTTATTTCTGTGTCTTACCCTCTCGCTTGAGGGAGTCAATGATGGCCTTCTGGACAGCAGTCAGGTCGGCAGTCTTACCCATGATTGTGGTTTTGAGTAATGAACCAGGCTGGGAGTTTTCAAAAGCCTCAGGAATCTTTTGCAGGTGTTTAGAGTTAATTAGTTGATTCAGATGATTAGGTTTTTAGCTCGTTTAGAGAACTTTTTCATGATATGCAAATTTTTTGAGATAGGAATTTTGGGTTTTCATGAGCTGTATGCCAAAATCATCAGTATTAAAACAATAAAAGACCTGAAATATTTCAGTTGGTGTGCAATGAATCTAAATATATATGAAAGTTTAATTTGTATCATTACAGTATGGAAAATAATGAACTTTTATCACAATATGCAAATTTTTTGAGAAGGACCTGTAATAGTAAAAAAATTGTTAATATGCAAACTGAAAATATGAAACCGAGAGGTTAATATGAATGTTTAGATAGATAGATAGATAGATAGATAGATAGATAGATAGATAGATAGATAGATAGATAGATAGATAGATAGATAGATTTGATCTCTCACATTCTGGCTCCTATTATGTTCCATCACTGTCCTCGACACTCTTGCACTTTCATTGGCTGTTGCTCAAAATGCTTCTCTTGCTTGTTTGACAGACAGATAGACAGATAGACACATTTGACATTTGTCTTGGAACCTGCAACTTCTTGCAGCAGATCTCAAGAGTGCACATGACAGAAGAGTTGGCTATGATGTGGGATGTTTAAGTCTCAGACATACACATGAAAATGTGATGTGCTTCAGTCTAGTGTTTGCTTGGCTTCAGGATTTTTTTTTTTTTTTTTTTTTTTTTAAGGGGCCCAACTGACTAATTACAGAAGAAGAATTAATTAATTAATATTTATGAGCTAAACCTTCCAGGTTTAGAACACAGACAGTGAGCTGCTGAAAATGTGCAATCTACCTGAGGGAAGTCTAATGTTGTTAAATAGATGTAAAATATTTGACCCTCGCTAAATTATGCTGCTTATAACAATGATCAGGGTTCTTTTTACGAAAGGAACATATATTTACCAATATATTTCTTAAAATATATTGTGATATATTGTAATATATTATTTTCCTTTTTATTTCTAATATTTTATATATTTGAATACATTTAATAATATATTGATGACACATATATTATATAATATATTGCAAAATATACAAATGATTGCCGCTTTCAATATATTGCAATATATTGGAAAAAATAAATATATATAAGAATATATGCCTAATATATTACACATTAACAATATATAATACATTAACAGGTGCTTTACTTTACTTTACTTTACTTTATTGGTTTATAGTAATGTGGACAACCTCTTTTAATCAAAAGAGCAGCTTTAGCCTCTACGGCTAATTTCCAGCTGTAGTCCCCAGCCAGTTATTAATTGGCATACATCAATAAATACATTGCAATTAATACAAAGCTTAAGCAAGAGCTTAGACAAACAAACAAGGTGGTACAAAATTGAAACAGACAAGCAGGCACAAATTACAAAGACATAAAAGCAGGTCAAGCAATAAACTAGAGAAAATTGACACCAAAGATAATCATGCAAAGGCCACATTGAAGCACATATAAGACATAGCATTGAGACAGTCAGCAGAGATCAAGTGGCAGAAGCATGATCATGTCACATCTAGTGCGCACATCACATCTAGCATATTAATGTGTGCAGGTGTAATTGTCGGTTAGCCAATTTTTAAGGTGTGCAGTAAAAGTCGAATACATATGTATGTTTTTAATTGTAATGGGCAATGAGTTCCAGTTATGTATTGCAGTAAAAGAAAATTATAATTGACCAAATGCACTTTTTCTTAGTGGGATTACTAGGTCGCCACGTGTGGTGCTTCTGGTATTATGACTGCTGTTATTACGTTGGATTATGAATGAATTGAAAGGAGGCGGAGCGGTATTATGTAAAATTTTGTGAACCAGACAAATATTTTTGTATTTGATTACATTTTCCCAGCTCAGCAGTTTATAGTTTTTAAGGATTATACAATGGTGTAAACTGTTAGGCTTCTGGTCCAAGATTTTAAGAGTTTTTTTATAAATAGTTGCTAGTGGCTTAAGTGATGAGCTGTTATTTTGTCCCCAGCTTGTCAGACAATATGTTAGATGTGCATACACTTACTTGTGCGCACATTGTTAATTACACATGTATTTTGATTGTTTTTGTTGCCAAATTGATAAGGAGCACACAAAACTATTAAACTAAACAATTATACATGCTTATCTGTTCGACTTACAGTTTTAAGTACTGAGATAGCATTGATTTTAATAAAACGTGTTCAACATAAATATTTAATTTTAAAAGTAGCTTAGATGTAGCAAGCTACTGTTGATGTAGCTTAGCTTGCTACATTTCCCAGGGGGGTAACTTCAGTGTAGTGAAGCTTCATTTACTGTAGAGTAACTGGTAGCTTAGCTCACTACATTTTCCAAGTAGCTTGCCCAACACTGACGGTAAGTTTGAATTTCTATATTTAATGGCTAAAATTGAGTAGGGAATGCATTTAATAGAGACAAAACTAGCAGTATTGCTACTTGCCCTCATTGATAATAGACTATTTAATAATAAGAATACATAGAAACTTGAAAATATATACCACCTTTATATATACAACCTCATCATTACTCAAAAATGTTAAATTATCTAATATTTATGGGAGGTTTACTAACTTTGTTACTGCATTAAAGGTGTCCTCTGGAGTCTTCTGTGTGATGTCATATGCTATCACATGGTTTTCTTAAAGGAACATTGCATAAAATTGCATTTTTATGCCGGCCGCTCTCCCTGACATTACTAGAAGTAAATTGTCCGGACAAAAGTTTTTTTAAGTAATAGAATAGTTTTGAAATACCACCGATACACTATTTCCCCTTGTGTATAATGAATTTAACATAAAATTATGTCAACATATTTGATTAAGAATTTAATTGAGAAAATTAACATTTATATTTGAGTTTTGTTCTCTGCTTGTATGTTCGGACGGTCGCACCACCTGACATTTTTGGTCTTTCAAACTCCAAAACTCCAAAAATCTATTGAATTTTTAATAAAATGAAAAGGGTTTCTTATAAAGGTCCATTTAAATATAGAGCCATTTGATATATTACATGTATTTATTCAAATAATTTTGAGGAAAATAATGAATTCAGACACAAAAAATACACGTCATGTCATTGACCCATTAATATTTGATTAATTACAATTAATTGCATTATTATTTTATTTTTAAATAATTGACCTTTCATAAAAAGCTTGATTGACAGGTGATCTAACCAATCGGAATGCAGATATTATGTGCCGCCACTGCTATACGCCATATACAGCTACGGCCGGTCTCAAGAAATCCATGTTAAACGGGGTAAAAAAAAAAAATCCTGATTTGACACTTTCGCAATATAATTAAATATAAATATGTGTAGAGGGTTAAGCTGTGCTGAGGTTGGCTTCCACAGTAATGGCAATAAGCTATAAATTCCTTTTAAAGTACTTGTTTTGCGTACCAGAAACCTGTTATGTCCAGCTTGCATGACCATGGCTTGCATCGCATAAGTTAAAATACTGAGTGTTAAATAATAAAATAAAATGTTAAAATGTTTGATCTTATCCTTCTGTGGACAAAATCCTGTAAACTTTATCTCGATTAGGACCTGTATAAGCACATGTGCGCTCATCTGTTTTCAGTGCAGCTAACCTTGTGTCGCTTCATGTCATCTTCTCACTTATTAAACTATGACAGGTCCTTTAATACAAAAAGACGGTCACTGCAACACTCTAAAGTGATGAAACTACTGAAAAAAAAAACACTTTCTTGTATTGTTGGCTCTGAAAATATGTAAATGTACATGTCCTTCCAGCTTCTGGTCCCCTGAAGAAGGGCTAGGAATCAATTCCAAAAAGAATAGATTCCAAGGCGTTGGGAATCAACTCTGATTCCAAAGGTTGAAATCGATTCCTATCAAGGAGTATCGACTCCTTATTCAGAACTTTTTTTTTTTTTTTTTTTTTTTTTTTTTTTTATGATATTGCTTTAGATTTTTACTTTGTTCATACTTGCATCTCATATTTCATCTCAAGCGTATTTTTCTCATTGGTCCCTGACAACAACAACAACAACAACAAAAAAAAGAAAGATCATCAGGATCAGGGACAAGGCTAAACCAATAAAATAAAATCAATTTGGAGCAAACATTAATATAGGCATAGCAGCTGTTTTCAAGACAGTTTTGAAATGACATTCCAAAGAAAGAAAGAAAGAAAGAAAGACATTTAGAGATATAGAGAAATATAGAGTCTATTTGCAGTAAGTTTGAAAAACATGGATTTACGGGTCATGAGAACGTTGAATATTACAATTACATACAGCTCTCTCTCTCTCTCTTGCTCCGTTCATCCCTGTCTCCAGCTGTTATGAGTGGCCTATTTGAGTTTGGCAGGGGTACATTGTTAGCGTGCCCAGGTCCATGTTTTTGCAAGAAAGAAAGGTTGTACGCTGGTCATTGCTATGTAAATATGCTCTATTCTGTCAATCACACACCATAAATTGGGGCTGCAAATATGTCAGTGTCGTAGCCTGGTGCTAGACTTTTAATGCAATATTGGCTTCAAACAACAAAACATAATTTTAAAGGACTTTTTTTTTTAGATCATAAACTGGGTCATTTAAAATGTTTTCAGGATTTAGGCTTGACATTGTTCTAGTTTTAATGTAAAGGTGATAGATCATTTCAGAGCATCTCTTAGTTGCTTCCAGTTTTCAAACTTTTATTTGTGCACAAATGTATTCTGTCCCAGTTCATGATAATGTGGAAAGACAGAGGGATGGGTTGATTTTTCCAGCTGCCGCCTTTTCTGAGAGCCATTCATGCACTAGTACATGGTGAACTTGTAGGATGCTGCTTCTGTCCCATGAAGAAGTACTGAAAAAAATAGAAGTGTGTTCAGGAGCTGTGCATGTCAGCCAGAGTCAGTCTCTCAGCACAAGATTGATGAAACTGTTTTTGTGGTGAAATGGCATTTTAGGCAGGACTGTTTGCTCGTAAATGCAAAGATGCTAATGAATGTTTGGCCAAAACTAAAGCCATTGACTTTCCCAGCAGGAGAGCTTAAGCGAATTTGGGAACATTCAGATGCAATGATTCCTGTTGTTGTTGTTGTTGTTTTTTTCTCTCTGATTGAGCAAAGTAGCATGTTTAAAAATACTTAAGGAGTTGTTTCAGAAAAATGGAAGCTTATGCTGTCACTAATTCTGATAAAATACATAAATATTTAATCATGCAGTAAGTTGGGAAATTTCATTTCTAAAATGTTTTCATTGGAAACTATTTTAATTTAGGGCTAGAGATACAGGGAGAGTTGCTTTAATGCATCAGATATGACAGTTAGCATAGTTAGCATAGCATAGAATGAGAAAAAAAAAAACCTATTCACATTGTCCATTGCATTCTCATTATGTGGTGTTCTCACCCAGTAAATCCTTCAATCTTGTAATGCACATGAGCATGTTAAACCAAGGGTAAAAATGCAAAAAAAAAAAAAATGCAAAAAAAAAAAAAATAAATAAATAAAAATAAATAATAATAAAAAACATATATTATGTACATATGTATATAGATTAGATTAGATTAGATTAGATTAAACTTTATTGTCATTATGCAGAGAACAAGTACAGAGCTAATGAAATGCAGTTAGCATCTTACCAGAAGTGCTAGAATATAGTTTTTTTATATACATAGAAGTGCAGAGTAAGTGAAGATATGACATACAGAATGTTCAGTGGAGTTGCTATATACAGAATATAAACAGGAATGCAATGTAATGACTGTATGTACATTATGAAAAGAGCAATGTAGGATTATATACACATTATGAACAGCAACAACGTGAGAACCATGGTAATAAATAAAGCTGGATGAGTGTGCAAAAGTATTGTTAAACAATGTATTATATGCAAAATAACAGTAGTGCAATGATCTTTTTATAGAAATAGTTTACAGTGCATTGTACAGTAAAAACTTTATATACACAAACATTCGAGAAGCCGGATAACATGGTTTTTGTTAGTAAGTAGTGAATGTTTGTTTTAGTATGCATGTGTTTGCTTTCATATCAACAACTGGTTTTCCGGTTATTGTCTTTTTTTTTTTTTTTTTTTTTTTTCAGAAGTGTTCATCTGAGAAGTGCTTCTCTATGAGTACACTTGTTTCCCTCTTCATATTGCAGGATTTTCTCAGAAGACTTTTATCAAGGTCAGATCATCAGATATTCGGTAAGTGCCCAATTTGATGCTGGCTAAACGGAAACAGGAAGAGGACAATGAGGAGAACAGGATTACTGGGGGTTGTAGTTCCTCAGTGAAATGCTTTCCCAGTAATCCTATTATACCGGCTCAGCCCGTTGTGCTCCAATTCTGCTGGGCCACAGGGGCCGCTGCCAGCCTTTCTGATGTCATCAGCTGATTAAGGACAGACAAAGAGATCTGGAAAAAAATATGTTTCATGCTTTTTCTTTTTCTTTTTTTTTTTATTGATGTTATTAAACTGCCCAATCCTTTAAGCTCAGTGACCCATGATTTTCACTTTGACCACACAAGTGGAACTTCATGCACTTTTAGCCCTCTGAGTCACAAATAATTTCTTACTATGTCAGAAGGTTTAGTGAGAGGTTTTATATTGGTATTCTAGGAAACAATAAGATAATATTGGTAGAAACCATTTAACAAACTAAAAGGTAAACAATACAAGTTTTGCGTCTGTAATGCTTTAGACATGTCTAGGTGGCGCTGTAACCAACCTTGTTTCAGGTGTTACTGCATTTTTATTTTAAATATCAAAACAAATCAAATCAGTGGTGAGATACAATTGCTCGCATGGAAATAACTATTTTATTTTATTTTATTTTATTTTTATTTATTTATTGTTTTATTTTTTCCAAAACTTGGTCTCCAGAATACTTTGCTGTGAAGCATTATTATTATTATTATTATTATTATTATTATTATTATTATTATTATTATTATTATTATTATTATTATTATTATTATTATTAGCACTGTGGGTAAGTTTCCTAAGAAAACAGTCAGAATTTTGAATAAGTATCACGTTTTTGTTGAAGACTATGTCTGGATGGGATTTAGAGTGATGATCAAAACACAGATGAGTCAGTCATTTCCATCAACACCCTCAAAGCTTCACAGTCCTAAACCACTTCCTGGCTCAGCGTAACTTTCTGTAATGTTAGGCATTTTCAATTTATATGCTGTTAATGTTTGATAAATGTGTTATATTACATATGCATCTGCTTAGTATGATCATAGTTTTTGCTGCTTCTTAGCTGTGTTCATCATCATCTTGAATTAATCAGCTACAAATGAAAATCCATCCGAAAACATCTGCAATGCTTGGCCTGAAGATTCAGAAGCCTCTTCACATGGACAAAAATTGTAGAAGACAAAAAAACAAAAACAAAATCAAATTTTAAATCCAATCCAGTTCAATCTAGTAGGTGGAGAGACAAATCAATGAATTCACTCAACACTCCATGAGCTTAGAAATCAGAAGAAAACACAAAATGTTCCCAGAAAAAAAGGTTTAAAATTAGAAGAAAAAGTCAAAACTGGGGATTCAGTTAAAAGGCTCTCAGACCCATCCCAGTTAATGCGTCGAATTTCATTATTTTGTTCACAGTATGGTTTTAGGGCTGCTGCAGGCTGGCAGACCAAATAAACAGCATAGCAAGAACACCAACAGATGCACATTCGATTCATGGACCTAGATAATAACGTTCTTATCTTGTGTCCAAATCTGACATAAAACCCTACAGGGTTGGAGGTTTAAAGGTACGATCAATCTGTCCCATGTTAGTCCAGCCGTCTGATGCTGGCGTACCAAGGATACTCATGACATATTGTTGAAGTTAAGTGTTATTCCTCTCAATGAACAAAGCTCAAATCTCTCTCTGCTCCTCTGTGACTGAAGATGCTGATTGAGATGACAAATCTTTGTCCTTATTTCTTTCTTCTGTCTCACGGCACATTCTCAGAGCTAAAGCTGAGAATGAAGATTCATGGTGTTTCAAGACTGTTGTGTTTTCTGCAAATTAGGAGACAGTTTTTATATAGTTGCCACACCATATTTACAAATGCATGCATCTTAAAAACAAAAAAAAAAAACATGCTTTTAGGTGGCAAAATTAAGAATTTATTCTAATCGCCAGACTTTCTTTTGCCAGCAACAATTTGTTGAGATGTCTCATACAGAACATGATACAAAGCCACCATGTCTGCATCAAACATCACTGCTTTGTTGTTTTTCAAAGCAAAATGTATTCGAAGTAAAATGATGGCATAGTGCTTCTTCTGGGACTGTTTAAAAAAGATCAGCACAATTCATACTTCACATGCTTGAAGACTTCCCCAATGTAAAATTTCTTTGATTCGCAGTGAATACAGTCTCCTGGACTTTCGAGTACTTATAGATAGAAAAGCAAGGAACATTTTTCAAGATCCTCATTTAAATCACACCCAATCGTTTTTGCTGCAACAAAAGGGTAAAACCTTGAATTGATGCAGCCCTATACCTGGGCCATTTCCATTGAATGTTCTCAGAAACCCAAGGCTAGATGTACAATAACCTGAAGGCAGGCAATTATTAGTGGCTTTACATTCATGCAGTGTTTTCATACTCTATCATAGGTTTTTAGCTGCCTTGCTATGGGATAGCATGTTGGTCTATCAATTAATCTGTTGTCATTACCTTGACCTGTGTAAATTCATTTCCACCGAAATGGTCTGGACACAGTTTGTGGCACATACACGAAAGAAGCCATGTGCATTTTTGCAATATTTAAATATTCAAAAGAGTATTGCTTTGTGAAAAGGTTTTTTTTTTTTTCTTTTTTATCCATGGGCCCACATATATATAAAAAAAGATGGTTAAAATGAGTACCCATATATATATATATATATATATATATATATATATATATATATATATATATATATATATATATATATATATATATATATATATACATACCCCTTGCAGAATCTGTGAAAATATGAGTAATTTTCAAAAAATAAGAGAGATCATACTAAATGCATGTTATATATTTAATTAGTACTGTCCTGGGTAAGATATTGTACATAAAAGATATTTACATTTAGTCCACAAGACAAAAAAAAAATGCTGAAATTATTAAAATAACCCTACTCAAAAGTTTGGGAACCCTTGGTTCTTAGTACTGTGTTCTGTTACCTGATGATCCTCGACTATCTTTCTGTTTTGTGATGGTTGTGCATGAGTCCCTTGTTTGTTCTGAACAGTTAAACTGAGCAGCGTTCTTCAGAAAAATCTTTAAGGTCCTGCAGATTCTTCAGTTTTCCAGCATCTTTGCATATTTGAACCCTTTCCAGCAGTGACTTTATGATTTTGAGATACACCTTATCACACTGAGGACATTTGAGGGACTCAAACACAACTATTAAAAAAGGTTCAAACATTCACTGATGCTCCAGAAGGAAACAAGATGCATTAAGAGCTGGGGGTGAAAACTTTTGAACACGATGAAGATGGCCAGATTTGTCTTATTTTGTTGAAATATAATTTTTTTTCCATTTAGTTCTGCCCTTCGTAAGCAACAGAAGATACTTGTTTGTTTCCCGGTACACAAATTAAGTACAATTTACCTTGATCTTCAAATTCCAAAAGTTTTCACCCCCCAGCTCTTAATGCATCTTGTTTCCTTCTGGAAACACCTTCTGGTCACACCTGGCGGTCAAGGCTCACTCCACCTGAAGTGTGGCAGCCTCTAAGGCCTTCCTGTTGTGTGTGACTATGCAGGATATATGTAACACTGCGGGTTGGTCTATGCCGCTCAACTTATTCAGGTTCTACGACATCAACATTTGAAACACTCCTGGTTCCTCTGTCCTTTTTCCTTAGTTGTGCTGAGTACATACACACTATGCAGGGACTTGAATGTCTGGCAGGGTGGGCATTCTCGTTCCCAATGCGTCTTGACGCAGCTTGAGTTCCTGAAGGGGATCGCTTCAAGGTTACATATGTAACCCTATTTCCCTGAAGGAACAATATGCTGCATCTCCTGCCATACTTACGGGATTCTTGCAAGCTTTTTCTTCTTTCTGCCAGAGGCCGCTGTTTTCACCGTGTGTGCTTTTATAGCTTCCTGGACACTACGTCACCCTGTCCTTGACGTCTCGCCCATTCATTAGACTGATTACAAACTTGATTCAGAGCATGGTCATGCTGAAGGCATTTCCAAAGTGTCTCCACACAGCATCTCCTTCCTTCTGGGAACTAGGGTTACATGCATAAGCTTGACGTGTTTTATCATGCCATGTCACTCACTTCCAATGCAGACACTGTGTCTCTGTCGTCATGATAATCAGAACTGTGAGGAATTTTTCGTGGTCAGAATGACCATGACCATGAACTTTGGTATAGACCACCATTAAACCACAAATACAAGATACCCTATTATATATATATATTATGTTTAACCACTAAAGAGACATCAGAGCCAGTGGCAAATGTCAGAAGGACTAACGCAGTTGAGGCTGCTCTCATCGGGAAACTTTGAGCGCTTGCTGATCGTGTAGTGCTCACATCTCAGAAATCAGTGAAACATATGTCGGTGCTGTCTTTATAAATAAACAGCAGAGTACTTTTACTAAACTACATTTTTTTTTGTTTGAAATACAATGCTGCATGATCTCAACCAATCAGCATGTTCAGCACCCAAGTCCCACCCATGAAAATTCCAGACCTTTGAAAAATTACTACCTCAAAAGCAGGGACTTTCTGAGGGGCAAATTTTTACCTGGAACTTTATTTAGATCCTGGTTCCTGTAGTGGAAACACACAGAGTACTGGCCCAAACCGGGGCTTAATATACCAGTAAGGACCCTGTAGGTACAAAGTTGTTGTATTTATTTATTTTTATTTTTTTATTTAATTTCATGGTCAGCCAATATGCTGTCTTTCTCATTTTTAAGGTTTTAAGGGGGTGACATTTCCTAAATTCTTGAGAAGTATAAAACTGCAGCAAAAGTCATTGTAGTTAATTTACTATGTACACATAAAAGTGGTATTAAATAGGACAGTTACCATAGCTTGAAGTTCCTGTACCCTTTGAACAAGTCAATTGGCGTTGACGGTCGGTGGATCTCCATATCAATTGATCACGCAATCTTAGCAATGGGCTTACGATACATTAAGCACAAAGCATGGTGATTTATTAGGACATTGTAATTATATCCTGGCAGAGTATTCGTGGTTTGGGTGGGGGTGTAGCAGTGGGCTAGCTCACACACAAAGTCTCATTCGCCTCATTAGCTGCTGCATGCTACAGCATTAATCAGCATTTCACGTAATGGGATGCCACTGGAAGGACAATAACGCAATGTCTGCAGTTTACCGACCACACACATCGATACTGGTCTTGGCAGGGAAAGAGGGTGGTTTACTTGACCTTGTGGTTTGAGAGGCTTATTTCTGTAATATGGGTAAAATGTAACTGACAGTGAAATGTTTTGAGTGCTTGTGTGCGTCCATTTCTTTGTGTCCTATGAGTTCATTGTGCAATACTTAAAAGATTCTTGACAAGTTGAGGAGCACCTTCTAATTAGTGGTGGTTGCTAAGGTAACCACCATTACTATTGCTCTTAGTGATTCATTTTAATTTAAAAGCTTTATTGTGTACTATCTAAAGTCCTTACTCAAAGTATTAAAACATAATATAGCTGGTCCCTGAACAACTGTGAATGGGTTATGTGTCTTGTTCAGTAGAGGTGTGCTGTATTAAATAAAACGGGTGATAAACTCTACAAAATTTAAGACTGGGCCTACCCAATCTAACAGGAAAACAGAACAATTTTACTAAGTGGAAATTTTGCATAAATGAGTATTATGTGAATCACTCAATAACATGAGTTTTTTTTTTTTTTTTCTTTTGAAAAAAAATAAAATAATAATAATAAAAGTAGCCATTAATGTCCAATGCTAATAATAACCCTGACAATTTTAAAATCAAAATGACAACTGTAAGCTATCCAGCAGTATCAGTAACATTAATATCAGCTTCTTTCTGTTAAGTGTAATCCAAACAAGCCTCATTAGAAAAACATATTGTTGTGATATTTTATGTTGCTTTTTACGCGACTCTTCCAAAGTGAAATTCCCAGTGAGTGGTACGACTGCTGTTTGCATTTGAAAACAGTGTACCCCTAAACCCCATCCTAAATCCTATACTATAGTGCTAACAAGAACAAGTGTGAGATTTTAACATATTTACTGAAGTATCCATGCCATTTTACCTTGTTTCTACAAGTGATTGAATGTGTTTTATATTTCATGGGACTCAATTCACATTACAAGTGCTGTGTTGTACCGGGTGCACTACTGAGAAAGTCTGCTATACTAGAAAATCCATACATATGGAGCTGGTTAGGTGATGCAAACATCAAAATACATTAGTTTACATAAAAAGTGTTTTAAGCTCACAACATTGTATTGTGCAAGAAACTGCATTAAAATAAGTCTTTATTAACGGATACTCTGACCCAGTATTCATAATTTGTGTAAATTAATACAAGTTATTAATGTTTTTCATGTCTCTAGTTTCCATTTCAACTGGAAACTTGTATGAATTATATGTTTATACTTCGTTGACTTTTTCTAAAAATGTAGTAGAGGCACATTTTCCCAGTTAGCCGAGGTTGATGTAATCATGTCCAAACCACAACACTGCTGAAAAGTTTTTTTGTTGTTTTTTTCTTCTTTTTAATACACCAGTTTGATAAATACATGTAAGACCATCCAAATGATGAAAATTAACACACTAAGGCTCAGCAGTTATTTCATCCATCTCTTCAAATGTTAGTAATTTGCCTTTTCTAAAATAACAAATTTCTGTGATTTGATTTTCTAATGATATATCATCTTGATAGGAAGTGAGGGGAAACAAGATTAGATTTGCCCTTTTGTGTGAAAAAGGGACAGAAGCTCTTCGTCTCACCAGAGTTCTTCAGCAGTATCTAGGGGTATTGTGTTAGAGTTTTGACTCCAGAAATGTTACTTTTATCCATGAAGTCTGTAAACACAAATACCTTTGTGAACCAGTATGACCTTGAGCAAGACACTTAACCCATGTTCCCTCAGGTGCAACCGCAGCATGTTTCTACTGCATCCTTACCTGTTAGTCTCGAAAACGAGTAGAGACTGCTCAGAGGCCACTCTTTCACCAAACAGGCTGAGATTAGAAATACTGGGACTGAACTGGTGTGAAACGATAAATCCCTTGTTTGCTGTGTGATTGCTGCTGACTTGTGTGTTACAAACAAGCATTGGTCTTCTTATTAAATATAGCATTTTAATGAGAAATAGATTATTATTTGAAACATTCATTTTGAAGAAAGCCAATATAGTTATTTCAACAGAACAGCAGAAATTACATAAAGTACTTGAAAGCAGTTTTTCAACCCACTGAATGCTCTATCGGATAGTGTCTTACAAGGTTTCAACAGAAGTGTATGGAAGGGTGTAAGCATGTGCTCGTGTAGACATTAACAGATTTAGCTTGGACAAGATCCATTTCAGCTGGTGATGTTTCTCCAGATGAGGGCAAATGTTTTTTTTGTTTTTTTTTTTGTGGGGGACCTGCGATATTTACAGAACTTGTGCTCGAGGGGGGTTTGTGTTGTGTTTAATGGGCTGTGGTTTATATGCTGTAATCTAAGAGAAGCTTTTGATTGCATGGCTATATCAAGACAAAATAGGTATTTACACTTATAATACACATTTAACTCTAATTCGTTAAGTTCCAAGTCTCCTCTCAAAAGGTTATTCATGCAGAGTAGAGCAAGAAAGCTTTTGGCCCTGTTCCCATGAGTCAAGTGACATGTGTTTAGATTAAGATGGTGTCTTTCTGTTAAACAAACTAAAAAAAAAAAAAAAAAAAAAAAAAAAAAAGAAAAGAAAAGAAAAAAAAACATTAAAGGGATAGATAACAGGCACTTAATAAGATTGAGTAATAATGATGACAATAAAATAAGTAATGCTAATAGTAATTGCATTTTCTCTATTCTAGAAATTACTCTAGTTTTCTAAGGTTCTTTTGCTCACACACACACAAAAAAAAAAAAAAAAAAAAAAAAATTAAATTAAATTAATTTAAATAAATACGTAAAATAAATAAATAAATAAAAATCCCCCATCCCAAGATTTTAGAGTAGAGAGATTAATCAGTCGACATGTCAAAAAGTTAAACCTGAATTGCATCAAGGAATACAAACCCCAAATGAAATCTTATAAAAGTAAAGTGTACATTTTGTATACAAGCAGATTTTGAGATTAAAACCATCATAGATATTTGAAGATTTAATATACTGTTCTTGTGGATTCACTCTTGTTAATGAAAATGCAATGGCTTTACAATGTCATAATCCCGTGGTACATGTATATCATTTTCTTTCTTTCTTTCTTTTTTTTAGACCACTGTGCTATATTTCATTAGAAAAAGACTGAAAAATAAAAATACAAAAGCAATTTATAGGACATTTTTCACAAAATGTGCCCAGCTTCTCTCTCTCTCTCTCTCTCTCTCTTTTTTTCACCCCTCTGAGAAATGTATGGCTTTATGCTGACCCTCAAAGAAAAGCTAAATGATCCAAATCACGGTGCTGCAAAAAAGCTTGACACATCAGCGCACATTATGCAAAGCAGTACAGAATAGCATGAATTGATTATGTTCAACCATAGATACTGCACTCGGGCACCGAAGCGACTCGACCTCGCTGAAGAACAAGAGCGCAAATCTGAAAATACGACAGAGGGAGCCCACGCAGGATTCAGTTCACCTGGCAAGCGACAATAAAAGCCAATCAAGAAAACTGGACGTCCAGCAAGAAACAGTGGCCGTCTGTACTGAACTCACTGCCAAGCTCTCTTAGAGGGTGTTGTATGAAAGGACAAGACACAATACAGTCAATGAATCCTCATGCTGTATAAACCTCATCTAAAAGATGCATGATAACAACATGGTAGTGCCTCAAATTAATTACTGCATTTTGGTTCTGCCCTTATGTAGTTGTCTTTACATCTCTAAAAATGTGTTATCCGGTAAAGAATGGCAGTTTAAGATGTACCTTTGTTCCCTCAAAGTAAAAGCAAGGCCTCTGTGTCACTGGATGTTGAATTTAATAGTAATAGTGATCTTTTTCTCGTATTCTTCTTTTTTAGGAAATGACAGACATGCTTAGACAAATATGATACAGTATATATTTTTTTGTTGTTGTTTGTTTCGTTTTGTTTTCCTTTAGTGACCTAAAATTATTTATCTCTGTATTTTTAGCTTCCATTTAACAATTACACTTACAAAGTTGTTAATAATACATCAAAAAAGCAAACCAAAAGGTTTCCAAATCAAACTGAGAAATAAAATAAAAAGGAGTATCTCTCTCTCTTTTTTTTTTCTTTGTCCTCAGTACAACATTTTACTTTCTAATTGTGTTTTCAGCAAAGTTTGGTAGTCAGGTGGTCTGATTGTTTCAAGATTTCTGTGTTGTACATGTCCAAGGCATGATTCACACGGATCATCTCACTGTTGTTGAGCTTGAGCCGATGTTTCAGCATACAGGAGAACAGGTCCAGCTGGGGCTTCCCAGGGGCCACCGGAGGGGCCAGACGGTTAATTCTCTCCCGTATGTCCAGCAGCAGGAGCATGATGGACGAGGACGAGTAGAACTGGGTCCCCTGTGTGTACGACTGATTGACCTGCTGCACGGCGCTCCTCAGCAGGTCGGCGTTGAATCGCAGGCTGTAGCCAAACACTTGTATGTCGGAGATCTTGATGTAGATCTGCCGCTTGTTGGGGTCAGATAAGTCCACCGGGCCTTGGCCCGTGTCATTCCGCAGGACAGTGGGCACCTTAGCACGGCTTCGCAGGTAGATGTGCACCGTCTCGAAGAAGGTCTTCCAGCGGTTTCCCAACAGCAGGGTCCAGTTAAAGCACTGCGAGTTCTGCAGTCGCACCTTCTCCCAGCGCGGGTATCCATGCTCACCGAACGGCATGCTCCAACCCTCCGAGTGGCTTCCGCTGAATGGGTTGACATAAACGAAGAACATTGGGTCCACGCTGCTGTTACGCATCTGGCAAATCTTCATGGACAGGCCTACGATCATGTGCAGGTAGTCCATGCGGTTCTTGTTGCTCTTGAGCGTCAGTGACATGCGCTTGCGCCACCGCGGGTCGAAGAAGGTCTCCAGGCGCACCTCGTTGCTGATGAAGGTCGTGTGGATGTGCAGCCGTGAGTCCATCTTCTGAAGCAGGTACTTGAGCTCCAGGTCCTGGAAGTCCAGGTCCGTCTCAAAGCTGATGAACTGCTCGCTGCGCTCCGAGTCCACGTTCTGCGGCTCGCAGCGCCCACGATACAGCTTGTAGCCCTTGTTGCAGGAGCCACATTGCGAGATGTTTGCCAGGCTGCACATGGCACAGCTGTTGTTGCCGCCGATCACACAAGGGATGGGGCGCTGGCAAAGGGTAGCCCCCGTGTGGCACACGCACGTGCGCTGGCTCTCCAGGAAGGTTCCCCAGAAGCCGTTCTCATTGCAGTAGAGGAATGACTGGACGCGGTTCAGCCACTGTAGCACCGATCTGAAAGCAGACAGATAACAATGTAGTCAAGGCAGGTGGGTTGAAGGATCCATTAATAATGCAGCATTGAGTCCAAATGCACAAAGCCTACGCCTCAGCCTCCTGACGTTTGTTACAGTCTAATCACTAAAATGGATAATGTATTCTGTCAAATTTTCCCAATGCACACCTCATCTTTTCTCTCGCCGCAGGCATTTTGCCTTGTCATTCTGAAAGCCTTTGGAGCTTTTCTGCTGAAAGAGGAGAGACCTGAAGGCCTGAATTTTGATTTCTGGGAGACAAAATGCTAAAGGTTATGATGACATGCTAATGAACCCAGTCTAAGAGAGTCGAATGTGGAATATTCTTACTAGATATCACTGTCTTCCATTTGACGTTAAAGACTCAGAAAGGGAATGCTACATTTAGCTGTTATTTGACTGCCAACAAGGAATTCTCCTTGCAACCAATTTTGGGAGGACAAACATTGTAGTGCTACCATTTGTTTGGCCTGTGTGTGATTGTAAACAGGATAATTTGCCTTTTATCATGTAATATATGAAAATTGATTTATGGATGTATATTATTTGCATAGAAGCAGTGGTGTAATGTAACAAATTAAAAATACTTTGTTACAGTACTTAAGTATTTTTTGGGAGTATCTGTACTTCTACTTCTAGTTTTTATATTTCAGAAAACTTTTACTTTTAATCCACTACATTTCCTTTAAGTATATTCGTCACTTACTACAAAATAGTCAGAAGAACACAGACTGCAGGATAGCAGGTTTGATGAATCTGTGGTCTGGTTTTTGCAAGTTAGACTCATAAAAACACCTTTGCTCATGTGCAAACAAGTGCGTGTAATGATGTGCAATCTGACGTTATCAAGTAGGCTATATCACCAAATCACACACAGAGTGCAAGCACATTGATTTATTAGTCAATTAAATCTCAAAATTTCAGGCATTCTACATTGTAGATGGCAAACTTTCTTCTGTATTATTTTATATTTATATAATTTAATATACATAGGCCTATTTAACTTAATCTATATCACACAAAGCATACCGTTTTTCTGCAGATTCATGAATACATTTAATTATAATTTTTACAAGTTCAGTAAAGCAAGCAATAAGTGACTTACATTTTAGACATTATATTGCTTGTTTCTGCTCAATTTTGCTAACAAGAATAGTTCCAAACAAAGATCACAGCACTGTTTTGAGTCTCTGAGCAATGGATGATGTTTACTTACTGAACGAATCAGCTGTTTGAACAAATCAGTTGCATAAATGATTCACTCATTAACAGGGTCAAATGCTTTGTTTCTGAATGGATCAGCCATTTAAATGAATCATTTAAATCTCAGCGACTCACTCATTAACATTCACTTGCTCTCACAACTACTGGTGGTTTTAATGTCAATTTGTTTTTTTTTGTTTTTTCATGTTTTAAATTATTTCACATATCAGTACTCAACGTTTTATGTTAAAAACAAAACATTAAGCCTATTTATGCATATGTAACTGCAGGTTAAATTCATCCATGTCCCCACTGAAATACATTCAACTATAGGTTAAATGCTATTTCAAATGCAGATTCCAGAAATGTTTTCTTATGTTGGAATGAAAGACACTTAGTACCGGATGAAGTGCTCCTTTTTCTTACCCAAAAATACAAATTGGAAGAAATAGATAAAACTAAACACAATAGATAGATAGATAGATAGATAGATAGATAGATAGATAGATAGATAGATAGATAGATAGATAGATAGATAGATAGATAGATAGATAGACAGACAGACAGACTAGGCTGTTGCTCCGATTGTCACAAAAATGTAACCAGATTATATTCAGACAATTCTGGCAAAAAGTTATGGAATTCAAGTTGATTTGTCCAACTGTTCTCGAATACCACACAAAATAATTCTACGGCAAGAATGTAAAAATGCATGTGAGGATATACCTCCACAATGGTTAGATATATTATAAAATAATATATAAAATGCTAATAACCTTTGCCTACATTAACATATTGTAAAAGGACTGATGTTGATAGATCATGCCGAGAACATTGATATCAATTTTTGCCATAATTGACTAAACTTCCTGTCCACCATTTTGATTTATGATGAAAACATACATTTTCAAACTCCGTCAGTCCGATTATCAATAAATTTGATTCAGATCATCTTCAGACCATGAGGGCAAAAAGTTATGGATTTTGTGTCGATATATGAAATGGTTCTCATTTAGCACATCATTAAATGTGTTGGAACGATGTCAAACTGCATCTGAGGGCTGTATCTCTGCAACGCTTTGCCATATGTACATCAAACTATATATGTGCCATTGTCACCTCAAACTGATAGTGCCACGCCAATTTGGTAGCAGTGCCACCTAAAACATACTTTTTTTCTAACTCCTCCTTGACCATTGGTCCAATTTTCACCAAAATCAAGTCAAGATGATTTTCCGACTGTGGTGTCAAAATGTTATGTATTTTGTGTTGATATGCATAACTGTTTTCGTTTAGCGCTGCTACAAATTTTAGGCACATTGCCAAACTGCATCTGAGGCTGTATCTACATCTGAGGCTGTATGTAATTTTTACATATTGTTACCAAACTTTTTATGTGCCATTATCACCTCACCCTGACCATGCCACATTAATTTGATATTTGACCTTAGATATTACTTGATGAATATAATATGATAATGAAGCCCTGAACTGAGAATTGCATGAGATGGAAGTTTGATTTTAAGTGCTGTTCTATTGTACTCTTTCAAGTAGGATGCTGCAAAATACATTTTTAAATGTTGAATTGAACTCAAACTGTGATCAACAAAGAATCTCTCAGACTGAGCCTAAATACGTTCAGTCCACCATATTTGAATTTAACCATTTTAGCCAGGCAATGTAAATGATGTATCCCTACACAAACCACTCGACCTGTGCAACCCAATGTAAGTGCTATTAATCACACTCTAACTAATCATATCAAAGGTTTCCTATTTGAAATAGAAACGAGATGAAATGAGATGTGCAAATGGAAACTGAAATCAACAAATACGAGCATTCCTTCATTATTCAGTTATCGTGAACTCTGTAATTTCCAAGACTATCAATATTGAAATAAAAAATGTAAACTTATAAGCATCTCTCATAATAGATTTGCACATGGCATTCAATATATATATATATATATATATGAATAAAGCAATATTCCTAGTGAAATGTTATTTGATTTTCACTTTACTCCAGATTACCTGACTAATAAAAAGCTTAAGATTAGTCCTTTGGATTTGAAGCCATGCACAGTCGTCTCGCTTGTGGCATTTAATATTGTATTTTTCATATTTATTTGCAATAAGCAAGCTTTATGCGGTCTGACTCCCATGTGTTATATTCTCTAACTGCTTTCCCCAACATGGATTTCAGAGTGGTTTGCTGGTTTTATTTTGCACAATTATTTGTTTTGCTGAAACAAGTGGCTAACTTGAGTTTGCCGTGGGGGATGAGATGGAAAAGAAGAGGAAGAATGCTGTTTGTTTTCACATCCGCATGTTTGTAATGGCGTAAAGTGCTCTGCTGCACAGACTGTGTGATGTACATCACCGCAGTTTCTCTCATAATGGATAATAGATGAGAGGAGAGAGAGCAGACTATAGATGCGAGCCATATAGTGTGAGTAGGAGGCCTGTATGTAGGTTTTTTATTATTATTATTAAATTAAGATGCTCCAAAGTGATACTGTAACCTGTCATATAACACCAAAACACAGTGTGTTAGCTGTCTCCGTATCGGCACTAGACTCCATAGACAGGGTTGGGGGGTGGGGGGGGGGGGGTTGACCATGCTCTGCACATTTTAGTCAGACAGAGAACATGGAACATATCTGTAACACGCAGGGTTATTATAATAAACGTTAACTAAGCCATAAAAAGTTATTATAAATAAAGTCCATCAATAATACATATGATAAACATGTAAAATAAAATATTTTACTTCATCGAGTTGCCAAAGAAACATTTTTACTTGATGTACTAAACTAAATAAACTTAAAACTGAAATTAAAATTGATACAAAATTATAAAGAATATAAATAAGTATGCCTATAAGACAATAAAGAGACAATTAAGTCTCCTAATGCCTAAAAGACAGTAAAAGTACATAAATAAATATGCACATATATTATACTTAATAATTATACACTTTAATAAATATGATCAATATTTAAAAAAAAAAAATACATACATAAAAAACTATTATTTTATTTCAGCCACATTTGATTGTGTAATCTCAATGTAATAAAACAACTAATTTTAATAAACTCTATAAACTATATATATTAGAGGTGGGCATAGACTATTTTTTTTTAATCTAGATTAATCTCACTGTGATCTTGAAATTAATCTAGATTAATCTAGATTAAAATGGCTCATTCGAATTCTGCCGAAGGCATTCAAAATATGTGTGTTACCAAAATAAAATTGACAAACAGTAAGTCTGTGAGAAGGGGTTTATCAAGCTAGGTGGTGCATTAGAAAAGGGGCTCATCTCCTGTTTCCAAAATGCATCACAAAGTGCTTGAAAAAGCTGTAAACTAATTCCACTTTGCACAAGGTGCAAACAACCTTACGCCTGTTTCACACCAATGTTTAAGTTTTTTTTCAAGTTTGTAGGTGTCAAGGTACAGAAACTAAATAATAGCACTGGATAGTCTTCAAAGTAAAAATGAAATATACAATCAAACCTACATTTATTCAGACACCTTCAACATTTCTCACATTATTAAAGTTTTGCTATATATATATATATATATATATATATATATATATATATATATATATATATATATATATATATATATATATATATATATATCAAAAATTATATCTGGTTTCTGAATAATTTTTGGTTTGACTGTTAAAACTACAAAGAAATTCAGTCAAGATCAGTGAGTGATTTTAATTTTCTTGGATTAACATTACAGCAGCCATTAGCTAAATTAGGCGCGGTCACTTTAAGAGAAGATGAATGCATCCAATATAATACACATCCCATTTTTTTCCCTCAACTGTTTACTTTCACTTAAGAAATAAATGACAGTTTTTTCGAGCATAATTTCCAAGGTGGATATTTTGCCATATTTTGTATGTATTTGTCGGCACAAGAGCAAAAATAAGCAAATTCGATGTTCAAGTGTTTTGAGAGGCCTTTCTCTGCGTGAGCCCTGAACACCAGAACCCTGCGAGTACTGAATTGAGCTCTTTCACATCTTTTTGTTTGTTCAAACTGCGATTTGTATTTGTTCGTTCAGTGTCGCTGTCCGTGACATGCGGCTCTCTCTCGTGCGCACCTAACGGCACGCGCTACTCCGTTCAGCTTCTCCGTGTCTTGTGTTTGGATGCTTTAATGTTTAAATCGACAAGCGGTAAGGCGTAAAAACATGTGAAAAAGATAAGCTTTCGTGACGATGCGCAGCAGTGGCCCGTCAACTGTCCTGAGCATCTTTTTAGGCTGGCCTCAGTGAGTCAGTTATATAAAATATCAAGGTGAAAGTCATCATAGCTTGCTTAGTAAAGACCCAGCTCCCAACCCAACTTTGAGAATAGATTAACGGCGATATTTTTTTTATTGCCCGATAAGAGTCTCACGTTAACGCAGCACGTTAACGCCGATAACGGCCCACCACTAATATATATATATATATATATATATATATATATACACGCACACTCACAATGCCAGTTAGGTAAATAGGTAAAAATCAGTGGCAGAAGCCCTCCTTCACAGCCTGACAATACATATTGCTACCAATATGTACAATATTTCAGTTTATACAATGCGTATATGTAAATACACAAATGTTAAAAGGACCTAAGTAACTGTTGTGTGGGTGTAAATAAGGGTCTTTCTCTATCCTAGGAATGCGCATCATCACTGCCACGGTTTATCAGGTAGAGCAAACAAAAAACATTCATTAATTAAAAGCAGCCAGTACTGTAATGTTGGGGTTTTGCATAACTGAAATGACCAGCATGGTGTGCTTACTCCTTTAATTGGATCATTTGATTTGATTAAATATCACACTGACTTTTGCGATGCATCCAGTAGTCAAATGGCAGAGAAATCCCTGAGGCGTGGATCTATCTGTCACTGCAGCGGTGGCTGTGCTTTTGCTCTGGTCAGAGCAATTTATCAGACTCGGCATCAAAGGTTGTTTACATCTACATAAATACAGTATGGGATAAAGGGGTGGATCTATCGGGGTGTCTACTACCCCACCTGCCACTCCAGAATTATCATAGAAGTCTCGTTTAAAAAAAAAAAAAAAAAAGTTTTGTTACCGCTAGATGCTCTAGGGTTATGTTAACGTGTTACTAGAATATTCTGGGTGGTTGCTAGGATCTTGCTATGCAGTTACTGGGGTGTTCATGTGTATATGGTTGATAGTGTGATCTGGGTGATTACAGACATTCCCACCTCTGTTCATAACAGAAAGTCAAACACTGATTTCACTGACCTAGTTTCAGTGTTCAGCTATTACTGTATTCCTTTCTAATGTTAGGAAAATCTAAAGTTTGGGTTGCTCTTAAACTTTCACTGCAGTGTGTTTTATATTAGTATTATTAGTTGTACTCTAATATTAATAGAACCATTTGTATTATTTAGTGATAAAAGTTCAGAAACATTTACTGTTGTAGTTTTTATTTACTTATTTAGTTTTTATATATATCGTGTATTGACTTGGTTAAATTCTGTTATTTATTTTTCATTTTAAAACTGGATGTTTTTGTGTGTGTGTGTGTGTGTATGTGACAGGAATAGAACCAGAACCAGTAACAAAATTAAATTGTATAGTTATGAACGGAATAGTGAATTTTTGATGGTAGTTAACCGTTTAATAACGTTATTTTATCTTTCCATTTAATATTAAAAATTTGCTATCAACCAATAACGAATTTTAGTAGTATGGCCTGTGCAAATGTGAGCTTACGCATCCAGCGAGTGAAATGCCTGACCACACTCAGCTGTGAACTCATCATAGGGAAGTCCCAATAGAGTTAATCCCAGGATAGTGTACGATGAATTCAACAGATCACACACACCTGCAGCACTCTTTTTAACTGAGAAATCTGAATAAAACTAAAGACTTTTACAGCCAGTTTATTATTAAAATAAAGTAAAAGAAACAAATAAAAAGTTACACTGCTCCGTTGGACAATCTGCTTGCATTCAGTGTGACCACCACTTCACTGTACAGATTTAACGGATATAAAGGATAATGTATTATGACAATGAAAGTACAAAGCCTAGCCTGTAATAAATAATATTTTAGCATCCAGATACATCATCAATATGCAATCATTTAGATTTGTGCGAAATAAGAGAGGTAGGGATCAGTTTCACCTTAAACGAATTTGTTTTTTTCGGATTGATGTTTTGATAGCCTAAACGCTTAGTCTTAACTTTAGGGGAATGTTTTTTTTTTTTTTTTTTTAACAACTAACTGACTAACTATTCAATTAGGAATTTACTGATGCAACGATCTTAGTTAATATCGAGAATTGGACCTTACTGAATTAGGGTGTGACCAACATTTGATAATTTTTTTATTGTGCTCCTATAGTCCTTTATGTGCTCCTAAACATTTGAGATTAAGAGCAAATGTGCTGCTTGGGGGGAAACATCAAGCCCTTGTTCATGGGAACTCCAGTAAGACTGCAATTGAAAGCAAGCTGCCATGAGTAACAACATATAATTTCCACATTTTCATGCTCCCAATAACACTTTTTTATAGTATATTGCTTATAGCTGCTTGTCTCAAAATAAATTGCCTTCAAAGCACAGCTCATGTTTTTTTTTGCCTTATGTGACACATCCTAAAGACAAGTGCTGTTCTATGAATGTGGAGATCTGGAAGTAAATCGAAAAGGACAAACAGTTTAATAACAGAGAGAAAATGGCTTCATCCCTTCAGAGTTATTACGGTGGTAAACAGCTGATGCTAGTACTGACATCAATGATGATTTCAGACCTCAAGAGACATATGGGAGCACGAGGAGGCTGGATATCGAACAAGCAATCGAACAAAGTGTGGAAACAGCCTTAAAAGATCTCTTATTAGGAATTTTAGCCAACGGGACATTTTTAAGGTTACCTGATCTTGGACTCTACTCAGGGAGAAGAAACAACAAAGGCAACATATTCGTGTAAAACTTGCATCAGCTTTTTCTCAGCCAGGAATAAACAGCAGCTGACTTTGAGACGCTTCCCTAAAAGTAGAAACTGCACGATTTGCAAAAGGCAAATAATTGAGCAAAGACGAGGTTAAAGCTGAGCTCTGGTTCCTCTGCCCGAGTCTAAAGACAGACCTTGTGCGTCGGCACTATTGCATCAAGAATGGACGCGAGGGAATATCTCGATAAATCACAGTATATATACAAAGGATCTGCCCTTAATAAAGAAACAGCAGCATAATCTACTTATCATAGAGGAGAAACATGCTGCTCTTAAGGCCACGTACGCTTGACCACCAGTGGGGAAATCTGCATTTTATTTGAACACTTTTTCTGTTTTGTCAATGCAAGAGTAACAAAAATGTGTGTGCAGTTTAGTGTCAGTTATTATCTATTGTTGATTAACAATAAAAAGCATAGAAAACCAGATATAAGGTGTATAAGGTGACAAGCTTGCATGACAAAACTACTTTAGTGCTTAAAACTATCTTCTATCTTTACTCATGGTTGCATGAAAATGAATAACCAGATCAGATTTAAACATAGCTGCATCATCTGCTTTTCATTTGTATGCAGCAGCGTATAAAAAAAAGAAAAAAAAAAAGAAGCAAAAAACGAGAGAAACCGGCCCCTTAAATGCACATTAAGTCTCAAAATTATGGCTTTCAGACTCCTCAGTAAGAATTTCCCAAGAAGACTTGGCAGTAATCATAAGTAACCAAAGTTTGGAGCCAAATGAAGTTTTCTTCCTCTAGATAATTGGTGTGCCATCAAACTGGAAGCAGCGTGTCTGCAGAATGGAGTTAGTTAGCTTCTATCTCTGGAGTCTATGGGGTGGATGGAGGCAGTTTGCTGCTAATAATGAGCAACGGGAAGCCGCTCGGTGTCAGCAGGAAACTCTTCCTCAAGTGAGCAGCCATCTTTCTTTATCAGGGCCTTCGGGCCGAAGAGCAGGTCAGTGGAGACAGAACGGACATCCTGAGTGACAGCACAGCTAGCACAACAACATCACTGATATATTCGGTTATTTGCGGCTGATCTGAGCTCAGATGCTTCTAATACAAATACTTTCAGCTATGACTAGATGAGTAAAGTACATCAGGCAAGTTCAATATCAATACAGCAAGCTATGTTAATTAACTTGATAGAAGAGCTGTACATTATAGTTATACTTTTTTGGGTGTATATGAGCATTCAAATGGCTCTAATTATTGATACCTGTAGTGTATCAGTATTGACTTCTTCAGAATTTGTCACAGGTATCTTGAATGCTTATGTTTCTTGGGGTGTCAAATAGCCATGTTGAATATAATGACGTGTCTTTCAGAAAACCGATGGCTGGCAGCAAATAACAGTAACAACCTTCCCAACAAGTTTTCAGCCTATGGTTACAGATGCAAACTTTTTTTACATGCTTAACATGTCAGATTATACTTGAGCTTAAAGTTTGCAATGATCACTGCTAGAGAAGTTTGCATAATTTGGACAATAGTATATATATATATATATATATATATATATATATATATATATATATATATATATATATATATATATATATATATATATATATATATATATACTACTCAATTATGTGGTATATTTTTTTTATTTTATTTTAATAAACAGTTGTTAAATTGTAGGCTATTGGTTTCATGATTTCAATTAAAATTTTTGATTACTAAAGTTGAATAATAATAATAATAATAATAATAATAATAATAATAATAATAATAATAATAATAACAACAACAATCTAGAAAACAAACAAATAGCATCTGCTTTATTGTAGCAGACATTTTCAAGTAAACTTGAGTACTGATATTTGATACTACAACAGTATAAATTGCAAAAGTATGTTTGTATCCAAAGCATTAATTGAAGTTGCGTTCTATAAGCACATGGACTGTGTTCAAACTCTATGCTTTCCCCCAGAGATTGTTTACCATGACGAATCGTTACCCCTGCTGCTTAGTTTATTCAAATAGGATGCTAATTTGGTGCACTGTTATCAGTTAGCTAAACTAGCCGCTCTGACTTTGAAGTATGAATCTAGTATGTTGCACATAAACAGAAATAGACTCTCTCACCCTCAGCAAAACAACACTCTACTTTGAAGTCCAGTGTTTAACGAATTAGCCCCTACGATCACAGGAAACTTTTCTATTTGCCGCACGCTGAACCGATAACATTCCCGTGCTTACCTGGAATTAAAATAGTCCATTGCGTTCTGTATTCCTCTCTCTCTCTCTCTCTCTGTGCTATTGCCATCAAACGTCCTTGATGTGAGCCCCAAAGAGCTCTGTCTCTGCTCTGTTCGGCTTTGATAACGCTTCAGCACAGACCTTGTCAAAGCTGCCATTGGAGCGTGGGTGAGCCACTTCCACATTAGTGACAGTTGATGCTCTCCAACTCCGTAACCGTATAAACAGTTTTTTAGTCATTTATTTTAGAGTTTGATTTATTTGCATTTCCTGAGTGTGCATATTATTCTCTGTTTGATAAGTCAAGTTTCCTAGTGGACAGATAATTGCATTTGTCTGTTCCAGGCGGTGATTTTGACACTTTTTTTTTCTAGATCACTGCACTTTTTAATTTCACTACAGTCAGAAGGATTGCTCTTCTATTTATCAATATCAACAGAATGCTTCATTAGCAATCACATATAAACCTTGTAAGGCTCATCTCATGGCTTTTGAGTATCAAGTCGTATGCATTACACAACACATATTGTTTCAAGACAACTTCTCATTCATTAACAGGGAAATAGCGGTGTTGTAAAATTCATCAATCATAAATAAACTTTAGCTGTAGAGGACAGGGTACATTGGGCTGTATTTTTGTTTTTGTTTTTTTTAAAGATGATGCTAAGTTATTTTAGGGGTATGTCAGTAGGAGGCAGCAATTCTCTGTTTTTTTTTGTTTTTGTTTTTTTTAAAGATGATGCTAAGTTATTTTAGGGGTATGCCAGTAGGAGGCAGCAATTATCTGTATTTATGAGTGATCCACTGACTCATTGACTCAAATGATTTGTTCAAAAACAAAGTTTCATTCAGTAACAAAATACTCAGTGCTACTCAGAGATGCACGATTGGTCTTACTTTGGCTTTTTAAAAAAACTTTTTTTCTTGTCGAAACAGAGATAGACAGCATTGTGACTAATATAACTTTTTTGTTGAGCTATTGTATAAAATGCATTAATTTGCGATCACACTGACTTTCAGGAAAGCAACACTCTTCTTAAAGTTAGAAGAACTTGCAGGGCATTTTTGCCTCATATCTTCAATTATATCGTAATATGATCGCCTTCATCCGGCACTGAAAATCTCTCATGATGTTTTTTTGCAAAGTTACAAAATGTCAGTTTACACATCATTAAAACAACAGTTAGGATATTAGTATATGCTAAATATTGCACACTCCTTGCTCATTTGCTTTCTTCATGCGAAGCTGTCCAGTGCGTCACAGTGTCATTTAATATTAGCCAGAAGTTGTGTTTAACATACCTGTTATATTATTATTTAAATCATCCTGCGGGCCAGATTGGACACCTGTGTGGGCCGTATACAGGGTATGCGGGCCATATATTAGAGTGAAGATACAGAAAATAATAGTGTCATTATTTAGCTAAATTATGATTCAGTTCAGTTCCATAACAATGCCAAAGGAAAATCCATCAGTCTTTAAATAAATAAATCAGTTTCAGCTATAAAGCAGCTCTGTAGAAGACAGTAGTGTCATTTTCCAGCTCATTTTATTTTATTTTTGTCAGTACAGTTAAATCTTTTAAATACCAATTTGTCAGCATGAAATCTGATTTAAATTGTATCTCATTTAGGCCAAATTCCACTAATTTAAATGGGAAGAAACTAACTGGCAGTCACTTTTGTTATTATGTGTTGTTTAGGGAAGAATACATCTAAAATTGATGATACTGAAATGATAGACTGTGGCCAAAACATGCATTCAAATAATTAAACAGAAGTGTGAGCCTACAACTAGCAATACAGATTCTCTCTCTCTCTCTCTCTCTCTCTCTCTCTCTCTCTCTCTCTCTCTCTCTCTCTCTCTCTCTCTCTCTCTCTCTCCCCCAGCAGGGATTTCCAAAATTGTTAAACAATGACATTTTACTCTGGAAAAAAATATGTATAACTTATTTTAATAAAAGTAATTAATAGTCAAATTCTTACTGAAGTATCACACTATGTGCAGTCATGAAGAAACATCAACCAATTAGAGAAACCACTGACATCATGAACATGGCAGCTTTTCACAGACTAGCGGAGCCTTTTGTTTGTGTATTGTTTACAATTTTAAATAGGTTGAAGCAAATGACAATTTGTCACAACCTAGTAAATTACAAGTTATTTTAGTTAGTAAACGAATGTTAAGGTTCTGTAATTCACTAAAATAAATATTTTGACAACCTGTTAGATAATGCTAGCTCATTGGTTAGTTTTGGGGTGTTTTAGTGTACAGTCTATAAAAATTCAGAATAATTGTTTTCTGATAAGATCTAACTCTAAATAAATAACTAAGTAAACAAAAGATCCACAAAAGGTGATTTATAGTGTAAAATGGTTTGTTAGATAATTAAAATATTTTTCACACTTAAAAAATCAAGATTCTTTTAAGAACTGCTCAGTGCAAAAAAATAAATAAATAAAAAAAAATAATAATAATGATTTCCCCTTCGGGAACATAATTTTTTAATAGTGTCCCACTGAGCTCTATTATGAGCAGTTCTTGAAATATAATACTATTTTCTTGCTGTGTTATTCTGTAAGGGAACATCAGCTCTCACCTCTCTCTGGGCATCTGGTGGTTGGGGTTGTGGTGGCAGCGAATGCTTAGACCGAAGAGTTTCCGGGCTGTGCGCTGGATCTTCAGTCTTTGGGCCTCCAGTGAACTCTGCATGATCCGGTAGCGGTTCTGAAGGTCCCAGTCGCTGCCCCACAGCAGGTGAACGCTGCTCACCGGCAGGAAGTGTGTCGCAGGCAGACGTTTCAGAAACGACTTAAACTCGTCTAAGGTAAGAGAGAGAGAAAGACGGTAAATGGCAAAAGCATATCCACATAAACCGCATATTGATACTTGGAATACATTATGGGAAAAACCTGTTAAACATGATGGAGAAAAGTATTGACTCTTACAGACAAGGATTGATTGTAACCACAAACACTGTGTCAATACTATTACATAGAGAGCCTTCAGAGTTCAATGTACAGAGTTAAAATGATTTCCATCTCATATCTTTCACTATTCAATATTTCATGTCACAGGCAACAGGCAAAACCATCTGCAATACAATTTACTTACATAATGTCAAATTTCCGAGAGTTATATAAGATGAGTTATCTATTAGCTATAGGATGTTTTACCAAAACAGTAGCCTTAAACAGTGATTAAATAACAGATTGACTGCTAGTTAACATTAACTGCATTAATCAGCAGCCTGTGTACCGAGCCAAGAAAAAAATAAAAAATAAAATAAATAAATAAATAAATAAATATATATATATATATATATATATATATATATATATATATATATATATATATATATATATATATATATATATATATATATATATATATATATATATATATATATAATTTCCCTTTTAGGAACTTTGTTTGTTTGTTTGTTTGTTTGTTTACTGTAGTTTTAAAGCTTTTTTATACTCATAGCTTTTTTATAAATATTTTTATTCAATGGTGATAAATGAATAATAATGGGGTTTTAAATATGTATATAAAAAAATATTAAATTTAAATTAGATCAATAGCATATGGTATAAATACAAGATCTTATATATATATATATATATATATATATATATATATATATATATATATATATATATATTTTTTTTTTTTTTTTTTTTTTTTTTTTTTTTTCATGTATCATTAATTTTAGGCTCATATAACTGCATTCAAATAGGCTCCATCATTATTCAGTGCACTGCATCATGTTTTTCGGCAACCGTTGTGATAAATGGGTGAATCAATTTTATGCACATTTATTAATTTAGTTAGCTAGTTAATATTTTTTACTGCACAAAAAAAAAAAGTTTGCTTTTAAGTTAATGCAAATACTCTTTCTATTTTTTTTTTTTCTTTGGACACCAAAAACAGGTTGGAAGTCTTTATTTTGAAAGAGCACCAAGGCCAAGGCCAATCCTCTGCAATCTCCCAAAATCCTGTGGATAACACTGAATCATGATTAAACAGAATAGACTCTTTTTCATGTTTACTTTAAACCATGTTTTGGTAGAGTTTGGCTTCAATCCTACAGGATCGAACACCACTGATTTAAACAAAATATATGTCACATTTTATATGGGAATCTAATGACACAGTCATTTCAGACAGCAGTCAGACGAGCATTAACTATGCACGTGCCTGTAGCCTGTGGCACATACTAGACATGTGTCTGTTTGAGTGCAGTCAAGGTTGGTTGACGGTCCATTTAAATATTTGCAGCATGGTCATATTAGTAATGCCAGTATAATGGTCTAAACATGCACTCATGGTGTTTAACCACTCAACCTGCTTGTTTCCTTTCATGTGTTTGATATGCTATTAAAATGACACAGTGTGGCATCTGAATCCAGAAAGCGCCACAGGCATAGATGCAATGACACATGACTGTCTGCAGAGTGCCTGTGTTTACTGGTGTGTTACTTGATGAAAATTATGTGTCAAGAGGAAAAAGGAACGAGAACATGCGCACACACATACACATGCACAGTAGAGCCGTAATGATACAAACGCTGTCATCTTTTCCCAAGAATACTGGCAATGCATTTATCACTGCCTGTACACATAAGGTTTCATAAGGTTTTTTTTTTTTTTGCATGTGTGCTATCTTCATATGTCATCACTGGTAATACTTATAATAAGTATCCACCAATAAATTACTCACAAATAATTAAACTAAACTGTTTTAGTTTAAACTAATTTAAACTAAATTAAATTAAACTGTAGTTAATATATTAATATACTGTACAAACAGTGTGTTCCTTATTCATTATCACTGTAATTAACACAATTATTAGTTTTTATTAAAATGCCATGAATTAATTGATTTAAAACAATAATTATCGAACACATCACATTCATATTTAGTGTTCTTGTTTACAAATACATTAAGGACACACACACACACACAGGCATATGTTTCCTTGTTTACAAGGACTCTCCATAGGCAGAATTATTTTTATACTGTACAAACTGATTATTCTATCCCCTAAACCTAACCCTCATAGAAAAGTCTATTATTTGTTATTTAATGTTTATTATAAAATTAAATAACATTTAAATAACATATAAAATGTATTTATTATTTTTCCTGACCTAATCTAAATTTATAACTATTTAGGGTTAATTAGATAAGCAATGATAATTTGGTTAATTACAGTGACAATAAATAGAGCTCATAAGTCTATTAATGTATTAACCACAGTTAACAATAAACTAACAGTTTGCACAAAAAAAAAAAAAAAAAAAAAAAAAAAAAAGATTTGTAAGAACTCTATTAGTGTACTTTATTATAAAGTGTCACCCAATCATCTCCTGACTACTAGTATTTGAAAATGATGTTCAGTTTTTACAGGTGATGACAGGAGCCTCTGGGTCTTTGGCTGTGCAACTACTCTCAACAATTGGGAAACTAAATGTTTGCACTAAAAATCCCAGAGGTTTCCTAATTTTTCAGCCTATTATGACTGGAATTATCCAGACAGTTTATATCGGACAAAACGGTGACAATCATTTTCAGTCACGCTTCTAAATGATGGGTTAAGTGATGATTTAAGAACTTACTGGCATTAAATTAAGACTTTATTAACACATTCAAACAATTATTACTTCCCTAATTGATCAACGTGACATTTCAGAAGATTCATCTGTTCATGGTGGAGCGTTTTCTCCTTGGGCCTTTCCAGAGGAATATTGCGGTGACCTTGAGGTTCACAGACTCAATTTGAGTGCCCTCTGCTCTATATAAATATATTGCAGTGTCTGGTTTTATTTGGACCTTTTATTACTGGTTAATAATATATAAGCTAGCATGCTCATAAGGTGGATATTGAGCAATCACCTTGGGGAGTAACCTATTTCTGTTTTATGTTTTTTGTTTAGAAATATTTGATAAGCGAGGTGAAAAATGTCTGTCGGCTTGTGAGCTGAATTAAATGTGATCTAAGCAGGACAGCCCTTTAACATCGATGTCATTCGGCTAACCCTTCCACAACCATTCTGCAATGTTATACAATACTGTTCATCAGATGAATGATGTTAACTGAATTTTCATGACGGAAAGTTTTAAACCAGGGTTAAGCGAAAATTGTAAAATAAAAATAAATAAATAAAATAATGTACATGTATTTCCCCATATATATAACCTTTGATACTCAATGATTCTAAATTGTACTTCAAAAATATGCTTAATTCATTGTTAGTTACCATTCCTTATGTAATGAATTTTGGAATTCATTGGTGTCTGACTGGGGGAAAAGTTTCTTCAACCTTTTTTTTTTTTTTTTTATATATATATATATATATATATATATATAACTACCTGAAGGTCATTATCGAGGTGATGTTCTACATCAAGGACCAATGATTTTACAATCATCATTTTTGGTTTAACTGTACATAGTTACAGAGTTATTAATGCATGAACAGACCTTTTGAGTTGCTCATATCCAGCATACTTTTCATTACTCATTTAATGGACTAATGATGCCTGAGATTGTGTTCCTTCAGCAATGCAATTTACTATTGCTAGATCAGAAAGGTGCTATAGAAGTGACATTAAGAGACCAGAAACATGACAAGCTGCCTGTAATGATCAGACATTGTTTAAATATATTAATAAATACGTTTTTTTATTGATGCATGGTTTGTTAGGATAGGACAATATTTGGCCGAGATTTAAAAGTCTGGAATCTGAGGGTGCAAAGAAATTTAAATATTTAGAAAATCACCTTTATTGTTGTCCAAATGAAGTTCTTAGCAAAAAAATATTACTATAATCATAAATTAAGTTTTTATATATTTACATTAGGAATTTTACAAAATATATTCATGGAACATGATCTTTTCTTAATATCCTAATCGTTTAATTGCTTAAAAGAAAAATCACTAATTTTGGCCCATAAAATGTATTTTTGGCTGTTGTTACAAATATTCCCCAGGAACCTAAGACTAGTTTTGTGGTCAAGGGTCACATATAAGGACCAAAGCAATCAAGACAATATATATATATATATATATATATATATATATATATATATATATATATATATATATATATATATATATATATATTTCAACAATTTTAATGTCAGTTGTTTTCTATAGCACTTTTCATAATAGAAATTGTTTCAAAGCAGCTTTAAAGAAAATGATGTTGATTTTTCTAATATCTTAACATCTTCCTGCTTTTAGCCGCATTTAGCAGATTAGGGTTGGACAATGATGTAGTTACATTTTGCGACAATATTAACAATCAAGCAGCTGATATTTGCTATACAGCGTTGCGTTGTGTGTGAGTATGTTGTAAGTGTACTGTGTGTATACATACTTCAATAGCTAACATGTGTCAGTGATGATCTGGTTACACATGTAAAAAATAAACAAATCAATAAATAAATAAACAAATCTCGAACCATACACTGGTGATAGAAGCACATGTAGGTTTGCTGGTGTTTAGTTTTCAAGTGTGTTCGTTCTCTTAAACCGGCAGACAAAATCTAAATGGGATACACATACTGTCATGTTTGCTATGCAATGCAGCTCTGATATCAGAAAAGTAGTTGGTGGGAATAGAAGATTCATTCATAAACCTGCACAGCTTTTCTGTGAATCCATCTTTTGGGAGCGGGAATGGAGCAGAGCTTTCGCCCGTGGCGTGCGATTTCAGTTCAGGCAGTGGGGTGAAATTGACTGTTACAATAAACCGCAAGAAGTGCCTCTTCTCCCAGAGAAAGCATTGTGGGGCGCTGAATTATTCATGCTTGCTTTATTGCAGATTGGCTCACAGAGAGGAGTTAGCATGCAAGTCCTATGCAGAGTTTTCAGTACAAGGCAGCTCACAGAAATCAACAACAGACTCAGCATATAAGCAAATGATTAATGACATTTAAAGCTTACGGTTGACCGGACAAGGACAACCTAGATTCAGTAAGTTTGCTTAAATATGCAGTCATTTCTTACCCATTTGCATTACATAAATTTTTAATTATTATGTTCATCTGATTGCTGGTCAAGCATTTGGCGTCAGTAAGACTTTATTCAACGAGGATGCTTTAAATTGATCAAAAGTGAGAATAAAGACATTTAAAATGGTAAAAAAAAAGAACTTTCTATTCATCAAATTCAGCAGCACAACTGTTTTCAACATTGATGATAATCAGATATTTTTTGAACAGCGAATCAGCATATTAGAATGACTTCTGATAGAATAATGTGGCACTAAAGCCAAGATTAATGCTGCTGAAAATGCAGCTTTGATCACAACAATAAATTTAATTTTACTATATATTCACATAGTAAGCAGCTATTCTAAATTGTAATACTTTTTCACAATATTACTATTTCATAATGCATTTTTGATCAAATAAAAGCACCTGTGGCATGCAACTTTTAGTATATATATATATATATATTTATTTATATATATATATATTGTCACGGGAGGAGCACAAGACAGACACAGTGGGCGTGGCGTCAGGCCTCGGAGAGGTTTTTATTAACAGAAATCATAAAACAAAGGGAATAAAAGTGGCCAAAGGGGGAAAGTGTCCAAAATAACAGGGAATCTGGTGTCCTCGTCGTGCTGCGGGATTTGTGTAGGTCGGGCAGTGTTCATCAAGGAAGGGTCCAGGCAAGGGGCGGAGTCCGGCGGCCGCACGCGCTCCCCTCCTTGGTCCGGGGCGCGAGGGGCGGCGGCTTCTCCTAGCGGCCGCGTCTCTCTCGTTGGCCGCGGCGCTGGTAGGGGATGGACGGCCCGGCATCCTGGCCCGTCGGCCGTGTATACGGGTGCGGTTCCCATCCGGATCGCGGGTCCCTCAACGCACCCTTCCTGGACCCACGAGGACACCAGTGTGCATGCACAGGGAAGAGACCGGTCTCCTGAGGAGAGGCGCGTTGGGCTTTTAAACAGCGGCGGTAATGAGGCTCCACTTCCTTCAGGTGTGCCCCATCACACGCCGCCAGCCCTGACTCGTCCAGCGCCCCTCCTCTCACACACCCACTCCAGTCGGGAGCCTGGTGAAGGGCGGCGATTTAGGACGGGGTGCCGGTGATAATCAGGGAGGAGGCAGCTGACTCGTCACAATATATATATATATATATATATATATATATATATATATATATATATATATATATATATATGCATTATTTGTCAGCATGGAGTCAACTTCCTTATATTTTCAGATTTGTTGACTGGTTGCAAATAATAAAATTATGTTCTCTCAGCAAAAATGAGTGAAAACGCAAGTATAATGTCTGTAAAGACGACTGCCGTATAATGAGCACTGAGTGTATGCCTAGAGAGGAGCCGAGAGCAGCTCCTCTATTGAATGAGTAAACAGAAGTCTTCTGTTTAATTCAAGCAAAATCAATGAAGATGACTTCAAACGTCACTTAGCCCAATTAGCGCTGCCGTGGTAGTGTGTGGTGGTGAGAGCGTTGTCGAAATCGATCCGCGAGTGGGATTACAACACCTGACTCCAATGCTCGCTGTCGCCACGTCTACTTATTAGTCATGATGTGTGGCATGGTGAAACTGTCAAATTTGACAATGGATTATAAAATTGGCTCTAGACCAGACTTGCTGACAGACATGACAAGCTAACTTGCCGGATAATGCTGTCAGATCATCGTGTTGCCATTCTGTGAGCAGACTCAATTTACCACTAGGGTTTTGAAAGGATGTTTCCACTGAAAAAGTATAGATAGCAATTAATGTATTTTGGTTTTGGTGTTGAGTGGCCATCTATCCAGTTTAGACAGCTGGGTTTTAAAATATCACTTCTTATTCTAATTAAATTGATTGAATTTACATGAAATGTTACACATACTGTACATTTAATCAAGTTGACCAGTTTGCCAAAATGTCCCCAATAATCATATCATTTTAGGTGGGGAAATATCGTCCCTTGATGATATTCTTTATTTATTTTTCAGTTTTTTTTTTTTTTTTTTCAGATTTCTTTTTATCCTGGAAATCTGAGTCCTGAAAAGTGTCTAGCTTTTTGGTGTTATTGAAATGGCTGCTCCAGTGTTACCTGAGTTCTCAAAGTCATTGTAAGACGCTTCCCAAGTCTCTGCCATGCCGATGAGCGTGTTCTCCATAATCTGGAGGTCAGTGGTGGGACAGTTGCATTGTGGGTACTCGTCGGCGCACTGACAGATGCACTGGCTGTTCTGGCAGATGTATTCTCCCTCCCCATTACACATGATGTAGCTGAGAGCTGACTGGACGAACTTCTCCTGAAGGTACTCGGGGAAAATGACCTGCAAACCTGAAAACGGGAAAGAGAATCAATGTTAAAGTCATTACAGGGATCCAAAGACATTATTGATTTCACATCAGCGAGCAACAGGTAGAAAGCGCTGCAGATAGCCGATGACAGAACTTTCTTTATTTCACATTAAGCCGTGCATTAGCCCGTTCTGGATACGAGCACCTAATACGGACCCACGTACAGTACGGACCCTACGACACATGTTTACAGTTCAGCCCCAGTAAATGTGCTCAGAATATTCTGCCGACAGTGACAGTGAATCATGCTGTCGGAGAGCAGCAAGTTTGTTGTGAAAGTTTTGCCAGAGGTCCACTTGACTTTGAACTGTCCCCTTGGAGTGGGAGGACTTTACATAATGGAATAAAACGGAGGAGTGATTGATGTATTCTGTCGTGAACGGCTTGGGATTATTTACCAGGGCTGACATAATACTCTTCACTCTGTATGTGTGTATGTGCACGTGAAAGCACGCTTGTGTTAAATGCAATAGCAATACACAACATAGTAACTTATGTGAATGATTCTTTAGATCATCAATCTTTAAGTGACCAACTAGAACACCTAGGGCCCTGAGAAATCAAGTATAAGTTTTACCCAAATTCTGTTAGATTTTTATTTTTTATTTTTTGGTGATTCCATTTGAATGTTTAATAACATTTTTATAATACAAAATATTTATAATTAATGGATTACCTAATTAGTTGCATACATAATTTTACATCAGATTCTTACATGTAATCAATAAATTAAATAAGAATATTTTCAACAAGTGGCTCACAGGCTACATTTGAAAAAAAGCGTTATGTGTTCCTCACACCAGACTATTCCCGCTCTGAACCATATCAGCCCTTGGATCAACAATTGATGTGTAAATGAATTTAGGCCACCTCTGAGCAGCTTTTAACAGTCTGTGTAAAGACAGCCAAATGCCGCTTCAGAAGCATCTTTGCAGTGTAAATTTGGCATAAAACAAAAGCTCATACAGTGTTTTCTGTAAACATCAGTAAGGGAAATGCATTAGATATTCCTGAAGGACAAAACCTTTATTTTTTCTTATGATTTATGCAACATTAATACAGCACATCAGGAGACTCAATGTATCCCACATGATTCAAAAATAAATAAAAATGCCATATTCAAAGAGCTATTAGGTTACATGGACTCTTTCGTGTCAGAGAATGTACTGTATCATTCTCTTAAATAAATAATAAATCATACCTCAAGCATCGACATAAAACATGTTAATGGAAGCCAGCCCTGATATAATACAGCATATCAATTTCTAATGGAAGGAAATGTGCAGTGGGCATACAGATAATTGCTTCAAAGTAATTACACATTCTCTCTGTTAAAGGACTGTGTTAGAGGTTATGTTGACTTTATTTACCTTTACACACACAAGAAAAGTTTATATATATATATATATATATATATATATATATATATATATATATATATATATATATAAAATTTGCTTTTGTTTCACAAATAACAGGTCTCACATTAACCAATCCTGAATTACATTTAAAAGGCCATTTTAAAATGGCACATTAAATTAATCTGCTACTCCAGACAGCAACCGTCATAATACACTTACTGATGTTTATTAATGTTCATACTGATGGATTTAAACAAACTTCTATCCCTGTGGTATCTATTAAACATTACAGTGCTCTGTTTATGCTACTTATGACATGAATGATGTGTCAAATTGTCTTGTTGAAGAGAGGTGGGCTGTCACCTGTGATCACCCTTGTGAAAAAGAAGTGCACTTGATTACAATAAATGTGTACTTATAGTGTACTCTAAATGTTACAAGAAAATATTTGTGAAAAGCTGTATAATATTTATATTAATTATTCCAATTAAGTGTGCTTAAAGTGGGAGCCTTTCATGACTACTTCATGACTACTATACTGATATATATATATATATATATATATATATATATATATATATATATATATATCAGATTAAATGTCAGATTAAAAGTTTTACTTCAAAATATTATTTTAAATAAATGTTTGATTCATATTTTTGCTGTGCTTTAGAACAGTCAGTGTGACAGACATGAGCTGCCATCAGAGTGCAGGACTGATCATCACCGCGGCACGTCTGTCTGTCTCTCCATCAGACTGACTGTGGAGCCCTGAGCCAGTATTCATTTAGCTTGATGTATTCCTGCAACTGCAACTTTAATGTGATTTGTGGGAGAATCCAGATGGTGGGTTCATGGATGGGTGCAGCTCGACGACACTGGCGGTGCCAACAGCCCTGGGTTCACAATAACAGCCCAGACGCAACACACACAATCCCCGTCTTCATTACTGGAACATTGCAGCATCAAGAGAGGGATTCCAGCGTTTGTCTCTCTCCCCTATTATCATTTTATCAAACAACTCTGTCTGAAGTTAGTTTCATTCAAGCTTAAATATACAGTTTCTTTCATTGAGCGTATCTGAATAATTCTGTGTACTTGAATAGGTGAATACATTAAGCCTGTTTTTCTCCAAAAATTACCTTCATGCGCAATAAATTCACAGTCTATTTCAAGATATATATACAGTATAAGGGATAACCAGAGCCAGTGTGAGCTATAGGCAGAGGAGGTGATCATCTAGGGCATGGGGCTTTTAGGAGGGCCCTCCATAACCATAACATCCCCTATATGCTAGTCCAGCAGTCAAGATTCTAGCCTCATTATTCATTGGATATAGTTGAATTGTCACTCATCTGCAATTAAACCAATTAATGTTGCAGTTTCAGTGTCTTCATAATGAATACATCCATCAGGTGCTGTGAACTGTGTGATGCAAATGGCTAAATAGGCACGGAAAGAAGTACAGCTTCTAATGCAGGTGTTTGAGTTGTTGTCTTCTATTTTAGACTGATTGCAATGTATTCTAAATATAAACGTGTTCTGTTAATCAGCTTCAGTTTTGGAAAGATCATTCACTGGTTTATTATGAGTTTAAGAAAGCGCGACTAGATGCGACGCTTTGAATTTCCATCTACAGTGAATGGCATTGTGTCTGGAGCTGACTATCAAAATAGCTACAAAAGTAAAATCAGATAAGTTTGTATTCAAAGTTAAAAAGCAGACCCTAGGATCTCAGATGTGTGTACCTTCTTAATTCAGACATTACTGCTCTAACCTAACACTTCAGTTTCAACTAACTAAAAAATTACTTTTCTCTGCTTAGTAGTCCTTCTCTTCCACTTGATTTGTGTGTGTGCGTATATTTATATTTTTTTGATTACATTGATATAAATTGAGGTTTACAAGAATGATTTTAACTGCTACTATGTAAAAGGAATACTACTGTAAAAAAAGCACCTTATTTGTTTAAAGTGTTTGCACAACAAATGTTATTGCACTTGTTCATTTAGCAGTTTTTTGTTCATAAAGCAGTTTTTTCAAATGAAAAAAATATTACATTTTGTACATAACAATGCAATTAATCACTTTTAATTTTAAAATTAAAATTAATTTTAACCGTTGCTCAGCACTAATATATATATATATATATATATATATATATATATATATATATATATAAATTTTGTACTAAATATGTTTTACTCAAGTTTCATGTTTCACTAATGAGCTTCACTTGTTTATAGAATTCACCTCTACCACTTAATTTTCACACTTTTTTCTTGTAAACACTGCAGGATGATTGCAAAATCTTACTTCATTCAGCTGATGTAAAAAAAAAAAAAAAAATATATATATATATATATATATATATATATATATATATATATATATATATATATATATATAAAACAAAACAAATATAGTGTGTGAAGAGCAATCAGGTGTAAAAATACTAATGAGAGCCTGCGGATGCTGAGAGAAGCAGGTTTCATCAGACCGTCACACATATTCTCAGACTGTGTCCACAACCAAAGTCATCAAACATGGATGATGGCAGACAGTGACGGAGTTTAATGGGCTAAAGCTTAAGTTAAAACAGGGCACAATTGATCAGTTCAGTCTTGCATTTCAGCCCGTCAAAAATCAGCCGTTCTCTCTGTAGCTGAGCACCTAAATTGCAGGTCTAGTTTATTTAATTGCATCCCATACATCATTCAACAGTAAGAAGATGTTGGGTGCATGTTATTAAAGTCTGTCTGCCCTGGATTTCATCATAAACTTAGCATCCATTTAGACTAAACTTTGTTGTAATTGTACATTCTGTACCATTGCATTTCTATTTGCAGGTAATATCTCTGTTTTACTTTGATCCCTTTCAGTCCAGGGCTGGTCTCGACTCCAACTCTGCAGAGAGGACGGATACCTCCTAAATACCAACCAATAAATGCATTTCCTCTTAAGGTCTGAACTATTGATCAGCTCTTGCATGTGCCCTTTATTCAGGTGAGAAGTATGTTATCTAAATGTTAAACTTCATCCATGGGACTTGGCCTTGACTGCGCTGATATTTTTACGCCGTTTAAATCAGGCCTGATTCCAGAGTTCACAGGCTCTTGGCAACAGTGCGGATTGTGATGCCACAGCCTGCCTCATAAGCAAGGGTTTCATCAAAGATTAATTGAGCATTGTATCCCCAAAAATTCACAAAATAATCATTACCCAATGCGCTGATGGAGTGAAAGGCATTTCTTGAATAAGGTGTTAAATTATGGCCCATTTCCTGTTAAAAATCAAATAAAAAAAATGAAGACCTTACAAACCACCCTTCCCTCGACTGTGTAATCACACTGAGTGGATGCTATGACCAGCTCATTTAAAGGGTCATAGCTTTATAACAGTGCACTGCACTTTGTAAAGAAATGCACCCCGCTCTTTTAATGCCGTAAAATAAAATATGCCACATATGACTTTGGCTCCAGTGACAGTAACGTTAGTCTAAAAATCAGTAATGCATATAAGATCAGGGACAATGTTTCCTCATCCTCCCCTGAAATCACACAATAAAATAAATGATTTTTTAACCAGTGCCATCAACCTCAGGTGAATGCTTTTACGTCTTTTATTTTTTATAATAATTTTGCGCCACTGGTTCCTTGAGGATTCATTCCTCAGTAACTTGTTGGTGCTGCTGAAATGTCAATGAGAGCCACTCTAGAACCACATAACTTCCAACACATTAACTTCCAACCTAAGCTCATTAGAAAACCACCAGCACATCAAAAACTTGCATATAGACATAATTCACAATTCCCACACAACACTACTGGCAGTAAAACAGCAACATTATTATTATTATTAAGTTTCACTTTTACCATGCATTATTTGTGAACTAATACATTTTGATGTTTGTATCACATAACCAGCTCTGTAAGTATAGCTGACAGTAAACTTGCTCGGTCGCGCACCCGGTACAGCATTGCACACCACTCTGGTGAAACATGAGTCACAATAAAATAAAATAAAAACATAAATGAAGCAATATAAAATAACATAGCTGGTTTTGTAATTTTTTTTTTTTTCTCAGTAATGGCGAGTCCCTGCTCGTGGTGCCGACATTATTTTGCAGGCGCACTTTTTTCACACTTTAATTTGGGTGGTTGTTAAATATAGGTATGGTGTTAGATTAAGGGATATGAAATATGGTGCAATCATGCATCAGTATTTGCTTTATAAGTACTAACAAACAGCCAGTATGTTAGTAATATGCATACAGTACCGAAACGTCACAATAGGAAATCAATAAAAAAAAATACATTCATCTAGCCTCTTCAAGCTGCTATCAGCACATATTAATAAAATACTACTCATTTTGCATAAACTCCAGCAAAGAATGACATGAGAATATTGCACAAGGTTAAAAAATGACTAATACAACAAATGTCAATACAGCATCATTCTACAGAGGATGGCAGAAAGTCAAAAAAGAGTAGGTAAGAAACATAAAGACAGAAAATTACATACAGAGATTGCCTCACTAATGAGAAAGACTGCTGTCTAAAGGGTGAAACAGAAATTGCACTATGCACCAAATTGCTGGCTGACGCATGAGAGTGAGCTGCTGAAACACTGAGGACTGACACACTAGAAATACATGCTGATCTCTGGTCAGCTCTAACCACAGAATACATATTTATCTGTCAGGATAAAAGCATCAAGTTGTATGTATGTATGTATGTATGTATGTATGTACTTTGCAGAATGCTGAAATAGGTACGTTCCGTGAAGCCTGTGACAGACACCACTCAAAATTGAATTGCATTAGTGCCCATCCATTTTTTTAAGCAACTTTGGTTCCATTATTATTATTATGAAATTATAAAAATAATTAATAATAATAATAACATTAAATAATAATAACAATCAAACCCACATCTAAGTTACAATATCACGCTTACATCAGCAAATGAGCAATTCACAATCACGATCAGGTAGGTTTAGGGTTGGGTTTGTTATTTTTCCCGGACACTGGAATTCTGAATGCTGCAGTATTTACAGTACAGTACATAGCAAAGTAGTAATGTCATAGTAATGCATATCTGTAGTAATGTAATACGAAGCACAGCAATACGTGCCTGTACCAACATAATAAAAATGTGTCATGGACACATAACGAATGCAAGTTTAAGTGCTACTCACTGGACATTTCACTTTGAAACTTCTGCAAAAAACATGCAGTAAGGATATCGGTGCTGCAGAAACATCACCACAAGCACATATTTCCAGTGTAAAAGGGGTTGCAAAAAAATTGTGTGTGTGTATGTATATATATATATATATTGGTGAGATTTTCTTGTTTTGATTCTCTGGTTGGTAGCAATTTCTCTTTTTTTTTATAAGCAAATGGAACTTATTTCTGGAAGTTGAATATTGTACTTTATATAGTCTAAATGGATGGTATAAGTATACTATTCATTTATTATACTTATACTTATACTGCAACATTAATTCAGTATTGAGTGATATGCATTCATGGTTGACAATCTGCACGACTTGAATGATGCTTTCTTTATCAGAATGCATTCTACAATTGCCCTGTCTATGAAAGATGTAAATTTGGCCCAAATAGTAAAGCAGCGCAGTCATATTGGGAACATTTTTTAAAGGTTAAAAATCCGTTTTCGCTCTAGGATTTGAACAGAGCTTTGTGTTTATGCAGACTTGGGACATGATTCTAAAAACCTCTCATAAAAATGACATATGTTGGACTCTCTACATACCATACGCAGTATTTAAGATGCTTAAATGTCAGAACGTGCTGAAATTCGTCACGAGATCTGCTAACGATATCCAGATGCAACTTTGCATGATTGTTGCGGTCATTACACAGCCATTATGAAGTCAAATAATTTATTTGAGAACTACTACTTTTCGAAACCTGCAACCATTTGGTTCTGGAACGCAAATCAATATACCTTTACATCAGCTCAGAAGACTGTTAGAGTTGCATTGTTAATAAACGCAGAGTTAAAATTACGGTAATATCCAGCTGTCGCAAGCATCAGAAATCTAAAACTGAATCAATATAAAAACAGAACGTCTTGAAATTGCTTTGGAGGATGAGGGCTAAGAAAATAAATTTACTGTCAGAGCCAGTCTCAAGGAGGAGGGAAGTGGCTGATTTATCTGCCCCACTAGTCCAAATAGAAACTCACTCTTGATTGACCACCCCAGATTGAGAGCTGACCTCAGGGTCAGCCAGGAAGGATTTCATCAGCCCGCTGGATGCCTGGCAACCCAGAGAGCTGAATATAAAGATAGTGGCATCAATCTTTTAAATGATGTACCATTACAGAAGAGCTATGCCCAGCGCCTGTGCGTTTATAAGGGGAATGATCTTCAGCGACTGTGCCACATCAGTCTGATGCTCTCGCCACCGCAGTTAAACATGATTGGATTGTCCGTCATACTGCGCTGATTGTGTTTCGATCTGTAGGGCTTAACAAACCGAACAACAGAACCTCTGATTATTGTGCAGTGTGAAGCTCCTCCATCCTTCCGTTTGCATCTACGATGCTCATGCGCATTTAAGAGGAATCTCTGCATCTCTCGATCTTCTGGAACAAAACAGTTTATTCAAATACAACTGCAAAAGAGCTCCTTCTGAAATCCTTGAAAATCAGCACATGACAACATTTCCATTTGTGAGATAAAAAGAAGCCTCTTCACCAAGGCTGAGTTTATTAGAATCCATTAAAAACAGTACTAATGTGAAATATTAAAATAATGATTTGTGTACGATGCAATTTTTTCTCCACCTGTGATTGAGCTATTTTTTTTTTTTTTATCATTACACAAAATTCTTCAAAAATCATTCAAATTTGCTGATTTGCTGCTCAATTATTATTGCTGCTCAAGTATCTATCTATCTATCTATCTATCTATCTATCTATCTATCTATCTATCTATCTATCTATCTAGCTGCAAATCAGCATATTAGGATGACTTTTGAATAATAATTTCACACTGTAGACAGGAGTAATGATGCAGAAAATTCAGATTAGATCATAGCAATAAATTACGTTTTTACAGTGTAGTCACATAGAAAACAATTATTTTGAATTATAATATTATTTCACAATTTTTACTATATTTTCAATCAAACAAATGCAGTTTTTAGACTTAAAAAAAGATAAAACAAATCTTACATATTTTAAACTTCTGACTGATCGCATAAGAGGACTATCAATCAATAGTAATACAAAATGCTACTATAAAATAAGACACAAGGAACGTTTCCCAGAATTTATGGCCATGTCATTTCCGTCAGCCTTTTTTTCCGAGAAAGACAGAAACATTGATCTGGTCACCTCGAAAGACAAATCATTTTTCATCACGTTGTCTCTTCAAACCCAGACATATTTTCCATCCACAATTCATCACTGACAGACTTCATTGCACATATGTCCTAATTGAGTTGTTTCGTGTTTATTCATTTGTTTGCCAAATGTTTACCAATCTTCTGAAGAAAGCAAGAGCGGCAGAGTGAGAGAAGAGAGAGAGTATGAAGATGAGTATGTAATCCATCAAGCAGCAGATGAATTGCCTGTGGGGCTATTTAATTTATTTTCACTCCACTTCTTTGAAAACTGTTGGCTCAGGCTATTCTAACGTATTCATAAATCTTCCAGGATGGGCTTATGGTTCCGGCAAGAACACAACGGGTGTGTATGAAAGGGAGAAACAAAACAAGCAGCAATAAAAAGCAACTTTCTTTCCTCTCTCTATTCGTGGATTCATTACAATGTGCTGTCAAAAGCCTCTCAAGAGCCTTATGTCTATCAGAGAGAAATTACGGTGCGAATTAACCAATAAAACGGCTCGCTTTAACTTCAGCTGCTTAGAAATTAATGTCTCCTTGTTTTTTATTGGTCCCAGATGGTGCACTCAAAAAAATAAATCGTTGGTCTAACTTAATATAATTATGACACCTATTTCCACACATTTGAATGGTGTTGTCTCAACTTAATTTAGGCAAATGGAACCCAAGAGCAAAATTCATTTTGAACCAACAAGATCAAATCATTTTCATTTTAATCATTATTTCGGAATTTCTGTAAACTATTTAATCTTGTTGAGCCAATTAATCTTAATCACTTTAACAGAAATAGTGTCAACTACTACTGTTAAGTTAATTGTACAACTTTATTTACTTCAAACAAATGTTTAATTATTGGCATGTCTATCAAAATGTAATTTAATGCAAAAATAAAATGTTCTCAAAGTGAATGTCACAAGTTTCTCTTTATTCTTATTTCAAGGCAAATTTTCAGGTGAAAAAATACAAAAAATATCATCCAAGATTAACAATATTGATATTTCAATGTATATTCACAGCTAATACCTTCTGAAGTCAAGATTTAGTCTTTTGAGAATACACACATTAGGTAACTTACTCAAGCATCTTGTTCTTGAGGGCTTATTCCTTTGGTGAAAGTTTTTGTCCATCCAAGTTAAAGAAAACATTCCGGATGACCTCAAATGTAGCTTTGTGTTCTCGTGGGTAAGTCCAAGCCATGGCCACTGCTACAGCTACATTCTTCAAAGAGCAGAGAACCTCAGTCCCTTCAATCACGATACCAACGTCCACAGTTTTATCCCCTGGTTGGTGTCCTTCGGATTGGACGATGTAGATCCCCTTTACCATCTGCTCTATGGCTTCTTTAGCATTCACCCAGTCGCAATCCTGTGCAAGAAAAATAAAATGTGTTTCACGTGTAAAACAACAATATTTATTAATGACAGTAAACATTAGGGGTGCAACGGTTCAAAATGCTCACGGTTCGATTCGTATCACGGTACAGTGCATTATGTGCTATGTTCAGGGAAAATAGGACTACTGTAAAATAAAAAGTAAGAAAATAACAAATAATCAAACTACAAGCAACATTACAAATTAATACAATAGATCAAAGATTCAAATAAAATAAACTGTGCTTTTCAGTTTTTTCAGGTTTCTCGCAGTAGTTTTTTTTTTTAGGTACAGAAAATGGATAATCAAATATAAAATAACTGCATATCATCTTCACTTAATAAATTAAAGATTAATCATTATTGAAGTAACAAGCTATTCATTCAAGAGAAGTTAGTGATTTCTTTGTCATTTGTTGTACGATTTAACATTAAAAACACAGGCAGCAGGAATAGTTTTTTTCACGATCCAGTACATACTGTTAAACATATGATGTCTTTCTCTTTTAATATAACTTCACCTAAGACATAACAGACAATAGTTGCTTGGATACTCATCAAGACGGGCATATTGATATTTTTTGTATGAATTTGGCCTCTGAAGCACAAGACTTGAAAGAGAACTCAGTATTTGCACGTTTTCTGAAAAAAGCATGTGCACGCTTTGGATGAGCGCACTCACAAATCATCTCACAGTTCTCTTTTGCGTCTTGCTCCTGAATGTTTAAGTTAGCAAGGCTTAAATAAGTTTAGTTTAAACAAAGATAGCAACAGCGTTCATGACTGGATGTTAGAGCAGCATACGGATGGCACTCGCACTGAACAAAGTTTACAAAGAGTAACTGTTTGGTCCACGCTTTTTGCTTATCGTTTTTGTAACGTTTTGGAAAGCCAGAATGCACAGCCATCGACTGAAACATACATTTATATAAGCTCTGTCTGTTTTCCACGTTACTATGTTAAACAAACCTTATTAGCCTACAGATGCATGGTCATTCGAGGTGGACCACGTTGCAAGTGCGTGTCGGACCGTAAGTAGAGAACGGTATGGTTCGATTTTTTAAAGAGAACCGTTGCACCCCTAGTAAACATATGAAACCTGTAACAAGCGTACAAAACATAATGTAAACATGAAAGTGAAGAAGAGAAAAGCTTTTGCTTACATTGTACTCCTAGAACAGCTGTAGATGGTCCTCCTTTAAGTATACACACACTGCTTTGAGGATGCATTCTCTTTCCATGTCTATGCTGTTATTCTGTAAAAAAGGCACAAAAACATTGATTATTTGACCATAGCATATCGATAACCAAGTATAATAGTACATACAATCTGTATGAAAGTTCACCCAATAATACAAATTATATCATTAATTAATCACCCTCGTGTCATGCTGGAAGACATTTGATCATCTTTGGAACACAAATGAAGATTTATTTTGATGAATTCTAAAAGTTTTCTGTCCCTCCATAAACAGCTATGCAACTGAGACTTTGATACTTCAAAAAGTACATAAAGAGATCATAAAACGAATCCATATGAATTGAGTGGTTTAGTCAAATTTTTCTGAAGACTCGCTTTATATTATGAACAGATTTAATTAAGTTTTTTATTCACATATAAACATTCATCAACTCGCATATCAGTTTTGGTGAACGGAAGCTTAAGCATGTTTGTTTGACATGCAAGAACCAATGAGGTTCATTCTCGTTACGAAGCACGTTTGATCTTCTGTTTTTGGGCATCAAGCATGTTCAGTTGACCTGTTTATGTTTGCTGATGAATGTTTGTATGCAAGTAAAAGCCTAAATTAAATCTGTTCATCATACTTTCGAACATCGAACTTATTAAAGCATCAAAGTCTCAGTTGTGTCGCTGTTCATGAAAGGACAGAAATCTTTCAGAATTCATCAAAAGATCTTCATTTGTGTTACAAAGATGAACAAAATTCTTATGGGTTTGGAACAACATGAGGGTAAGTAATTAATGACAGAATTTTTGGCTGAACTAACCCTTTAAGAACATCAATAATACAACTTACCACATGAAAAAGTTCACTAAAACCCAAGCATGGGATGCTGTTTATTGCTCTTGTAAAAACTGTAAAATAAAATAAAAATATATAAAAATCATTTTTACATAAATTTGCAGTGTTCTCATCTTTACCTGAACAGAAATCTCCTACAGAATGCTCAGCAGCAGTCGCCTGAATGAAATGGCTAATTTTATAACTGAAACAATCTAGTAAAATAACTATCAATTGTATGAAATCAGAAAATTACATTATCTATGGTTATGAGTGGTTATAATGGTTAGAGAGTCCGACTCCCAATCGAAAGGTTGTGAGTTCGAGTCCCGGGCCGGCAGGAATTGTGGGTGGGGGGAGTGCATGTACAGTTCTCTGTCCACCTTCAATACCATGACTGAGGTGTCCTTGAGCAAGGCATCGAACCCCCAACTGCTCCCCGGGCGCAGCAGCATAAATGGCTGCCCACTGCTCCGGGTGTGTGCTCACAGTGTGTGTGTGTGTGTGTGTGTTCACTGCTCTGTGTGTGTGCACTTTGGATGGGTTAAATGCAGAGCACAAATTCTGAGTATGGGTCACCATACTTGGCTGAATGTCACTTCACTTTCTTCTTACAGTAATAATGAGCCATTTTTCTAAACCCATTTAAGAATATCCCTTAATACAACTTACCACGTGAAAAAGTAGACTACAACCCAAGCATAGGAAGCTGTTTTGAGCTCTTGTAAAAACCTGTAAAAAAAAAAAAAAAAAAAATGTTTACACAAATTTTCAGTGTTTTTGTATTTACCTGTACAGATGCTTCACCTATTACATGCTCAACAGCTCTGTAAAACTATATATATTTATTTTTATATATATATATATATATATATATATATATATATATATATATATATATATATATATATATATATATATATATATAATTAGCATGAGATGTAGGGCATTCAATTAAACTATGATTGTGTTATTATTTCCAAATGTTTAGTGTTGCTACACAAACAGTTCTGGAGAAAACGGACCATCCTGCTCTAGCAGGAAACCGAAGATTTATGTCGCATTTTCTGTGCAATAAGCATTATAACTGAAATCAATATAAAATGTGAATGCATGTCCGGAAGGCAAGTTTCGATCATTATATTTCATCCAAACAAATATCAATTTGTCTTTAAATCATGCTCATTTAATTACAGCAACTGTAACAATAATAAAACGTAATACAATAATGTGCAGTAGCAATTATAACACACAGTGATAAGTTTAAAGTATATCACGTTTAAGATCATAACTATAAAACATTACGAATTTGAACATGTAACAGGAGTGAGGGAATCACATACGGTCACAGTATTCATCTATGTTAATTAAAACGCGTGCACCCTAATCCTCTGCGATCATAGTCAAATGACACAGGCCTAATGCGCATGTGCTCTATACTGTATTCCACGCCGCCTGGCTGCTTGTTGATTTACATCAAGCATATCATTGTTATTACATTGACATCGTCTTTGTACAGAAGCATCTACAGCACGCTCAACAACAGCCACGTTAACTGAAACAATCTAGTAAAATAACGCTTGCAACAGGAGTTAGAACTAAGCGATTACCGCATGAATGTTAAATTATATACATACATGCAGGCGTTTATATCGATTTACTATGTTTTATCGAGTATGAGCATGTGACTAATAGAGTTGTTCAAATATTCCAATAAGCGGTCAAATATACGCTTAATGTTGAATTCTGATTGATTTAAATATTTTTACTCTCTATCAGCACAATGCAGACAAAGATGATAAAGGATTTTTGAACTTACCAATTCTACAGCCTTCCACCATGGACTCCACCACGTTAATGGCGCCCGCGATAACTGACGAGGTCACGTGGATTTCCTGTCATCTGCGCATGCGCAAAAGTAGTAGTTTGACTTGAAGCATTCTTTTTCGTTGTTTCGACACAAAGGAATTAAGCTCTTTTAAGGATGTATGGATTTAGTTCAGACTGATTTAAAATAATTGTGTACATCCCTTAAACTGATTAATTGTATTTGTTTCAAAATGCTCTATTTATTTTTATCGAACAACACCCAGATTTCATTTTTTTGAGTGTGTGTCTTTATCCAAATCGATATCCTAAAGTTACTGATGTTGCCAGTTGAGAACACCCAGATAATAATAAGTAAACAGGTAAATTTAATTAAAAAAAATAAAATAATTATGATAATAATAATAATAATAATAATAATAATAATAATAATAATAATAATAATAATAATAATAATAATGAAAACCTGCATAAAGTAATTGAAACCTGTTTTAAGGACAATTGTAATCAAATTGTAATTTATTTTACACTTGAGTTTTTGTTATTGTTTTCATAATTCTCATTATTCTTAATCACGAGTCTCATTATTTTAATGTAATTCACTTTTCTATTTGTTTAAATCAGCATGAATTAAAAGCAGTACCAGTTGTTATGGATGTCATGATGAACATGAGAAACATTAATGGTCCTAAAAATAGGCTTCAGTTTCTTTGTGTAAAATGTCGTACGCTTCACCCACAGAGACTGGAAACAAAGTGCAACTTTTTTCCAACTTTTAATTAGCAATACTGGCAAACGCAAGCAAACACAACCATCTGTTGCGGGTTATACAACAAATCAGTTGCGAGTTGAGTCTCACATGTGCCATTTGTGTGACGCACGTGTCTCTGGCGATGTACCTCATTGCAAATCACATCCATATCAGTTAAATTACGCCTTAGCTGGGAGCTGCATATGTAGATTGTATGGGTGATTTTACTCATGTCCACAAATAGGAATATTTATTTTGCTCATGGTTTGTTTGTTTATTTATTTCTTTTCCAGAGAACGATCACACTGTGCTGTGAAATGTGTTTAACTGCTGCTGTCATGAATAAATAAAATACATGCATTACAATCTTGCTAGATTATCTACTGCTTTTGAAAAGCGTCATTTGAGCTGTGCTTAATACAAATAAATGAATTAATTAACAGGCTTGGTGTTGCTTTGATAGCTGATTTCCCTTCATTTATTTAGTCTAAATCAAGTGAGGAAACCATATCACACTGTGCAGATTGATGCATTAACCATTAGCCTTCTCATAACATTATTTTCCTTATGAATCTATTTATTCCAATACAGAAAGACATCTACAGGGAAATTGTCCCTCAGTTGATGATTTCATATTGTTCAGGTAATGTCACTTTGCTTATATATTTTTATTTATTTCAGTGTTTTTGCACACATCACCATTATCCTCATCTGGATCTCGATCACAGAAAGAAGAGATAAACTTGTTTGAAGGTAAAGTGGAGGTTGCACCTTTTAGTATGATTAAGTGCCTTACTGAACTGCATCTCTAGTTTTTAGGTATAAACTTTTTTTGAATTTCGCTGAAAACAGTGATTCTCTGTAAAGGACAGTATGATATTGAAATATCAAATGTTATGCAATAGGACAAAACATATACCCGGCCTCCACCATAATATCCTACAAATAACTTTTATGGAACAAAGTCATAAAGCTTCCATTCATCTTGAAACTTTTACAGGAGAAAAAGAGGAAATATCTATATATCAATGCTTTAAAAATAATGCATTTTAAAGCCTCTGCAGTGAGGTATTTCTCTTTAATTTGCATCTGTGGCCACTGCAGCAGGTGTAGGAGAATCAGCTTCTGCTTTCACGGCCAAATCACATTTATCAGCAAAATATCCTTAAGTACAGATTCAATATGCATTAACAGGGTTAATGGGAAATCACAATAATCCACACATAAACCAGTCCATCAATTAATGTCTTGCAATGCCAGAAGCTGTGTGTTTGTAAAAACAAGTCCATCTTTAAGATGCTTCTTTTTTATTCTGGTCTGGTCTGAATAAGGAGAGACATATTCATAGATCAAGCACTGCTTATAAGTCAAAACAGTCCAAGATGGCTCGAAACTAAATTATGTGGGTTGATTTTGATGTGAGAGACAACAGGATATGGACTTTTTCACTGGAAGAAGCATAATTATGGATTGCGTACTTGAATTTTAGCAACTGTTTGAAGTTAAAAACGTTTTGATGGATTTGTTTCTCACAAACATGACACAAGACATCAACTGATGGACTGGAGAGATGTGCATTATTGTGATGTTTTTATAAGCTCATTCAGTGCAGAGTATCCACTGCTAAGCAAGTGATGGAATGCTACATTTCTCCAAATAAACAAACTCAGGATGGCCTGAGGTTAAGTACATTTTCAGAAAACATTAGCAAAGAGCTCATGCCATGACATACCGATCTTCTCTGGGTCACACATCTTCAAACAATACAAATTTGCAGGTCAAAGTTGCAGAGAAATGTGAAACTTCTTCACATGATCCTGTATTTCTGGTCTCCAGTGTTTTTAAATGAATAAAATAATAAAATAATTTGTCAAACAAAAAGTCTAGCTTAAATCCCACACCAAAATCTCATGTATATTTCAGCTAATTAGCATCCTGCAGTTCTTGTTTGTTTAGCTCATGACTGAGACGAAATGCTCAAGCAAACTAGTCTAATGACATCAGACTGGAAAATATTTTCCTCTTCATACTGAAATACTTCCAAAGCTCATGAAAGCATGAGTTCCTTCTGTTTTAAATATTTCTCATTAAAACGCACTGTGCACCAACAAATTTCCCATTCGCAACCAAAACAACTTCACATTTGTGTTGCATTTCCAGCATCTCCATATCAACAGCTGTTCTCTGTTGCTCTCTTGAAATCAAACCCCATCCCGTGACCTCAGACCAGGCCTGAGCAGCGATCTGTCTCCAGGCCTGGAAACCCCGGCGGGTCTGGACCAGGTCTCCAATGCTGGGACTCTGCGCCGGTCTGCATCTGGCTGTCTTCGGGGCAGGAATGATCTCTCTGACCAGCCATTTTCCCCTCTGGCCTCTCTATTCACTGGACGCCTATATGAATGGCCTGTTCCCCAGGCCACACTGTTATCACTGACTGAAGCATGCTGGGATAGAGCTAACACATGCCACATAATGTCAGATGAATAGAGCGTGTGCAAGAACACGGCTGGAAAAAAATAATAATAATATGGCAGGCTGGCATGATGTGAACGTGTGGAATGTTGAATCAATACGTCATGCTTCTCTAGTGGAACATTAGCATTCTCAGCCAGACGGCAGTAAACATGCCTGCGATATTCAATCAGTCCAGGTCACAGTGCACTCTATTTCTACAATACATGTTTTCTTCATTTACAGCAGTCATATAGACAATACTGGTAAAGATCACTTACTGTTTTATAACATTAACATCTTGAAAATGAATTGTGAATAATACAGATTTTTTTTTTCTTTTTTCATATGATCAAATCATTATGCATTCATGAATTCTGAATAATGTACAAAGCCTTTGTATTCTTTGATATTCAGTTGAAATGACATTGATATATTAGAGATTTACATGATTTTATAATCACCTAGGGGTCATCTGAATGACCGGTTATTTAGGTCACAGGCTTGTTTAGGATCATGTTCAGCAGAAACTAATCTGAAGGATTTCTAAGGGATGCATGGATGTGGCCTTTAATGGGATAACTAATGGGATTTACGTTACTTTAATCCTTTAAATAGAACCTTTTTGTAAAACGCCATCTTAGGCCACAAATGCATTGAATATTGACAATCATACATTATGAGATTTCTCTGTCATTACACAATGACATAAATGTTACATTTTCAATTCTATGTGCTGTAGATGCAAGTGATATAGACCCCCAGTTGGTCATGTAATGCTATATTAATAATAATAATAATAATAATAATAAAATAGCAATTATGATGAAAACAATTCAAACTATCTCTTTATTGTCAGAAATATTAAAGCTAAATAAATATATATATATATATATATATATATATATATATATATATATATATATATATATATATATATATATATATATATATATATTATAAAACCAGTAGTATCTAGGATTTTTTTTATTTTTTATTTTTATTTTATTTTTTATGAGGTTGCATTTATTTGATTAAAAACACAGTAACATAATGAAATATTATTACAATTGAAAATATCTGTATTCTGTGCAAACATTAAAATAAGTAAGTTATTGATGTAATTAAAGCAGCATTTTAAGCAACATTACTCCAGTCTTCAATGTCACATGATCCTTCAGAAATCATTCTAAATGCTGATTTCCTGCTCAAGAAATGATTATCAATGTTGAAAACAGTTGTGCTGCCGAATATATTTGTGGAAACCAATTTAAATAAATAAATAAATAAATATTTACAAATTCTTAGCTATATACGTATATATTCATGTTGCTTGAAAATGTATTCTATGACAATGCAAGAAAAATCCTGCTGTTGAATGACTGTTATTTCACTTTTTTGCCCCCATTATTATTTGTAATATCTCACTGATCATCCACTAATCAACTATCTGGTTTTTGGACTGTCTAGCTGACCAAACGCACATCATATTGTTACATTTCAAACCTGACTTTGTCTGCAGTAAACTGGGTAATTAAAAGTGTGAATGTTTTGTCATTTCATTCTCAGCTGTAGTTTGTGCCATCAGTGCTCCTCCGTCCAACCGCCACACTAGTGAAACTCAGGCTTTAGTAATGAACCGAAGACTCGCCGGTGGCATTGTGAGCTGAAGGTCAGTATGTTCTGACTCGGTTCCAGGGCACAATTACAGTCTAATCTGGTAGAGACGACACACGATTGGCAAACTATGGCCACAGAGGCACGCAGTGATTTCCTCACACACTGCAGCACAGAAATCTAACAGTTATTTCCAAATCAGAAAATCAAAGATCCTGCAGGAGCAGATGAGAGCGGATGATTAGTGCCTGTCTGTGATGTCGACACGATGGCAAAGTTGATTTTATTGCGTTTGGAAATGTAACAGCATGTCATTATCACGCTCCGTCAGATATCCCGAGGCAAAGTCACTTGACTCGTGTCTTTCTCTGAATGAGAACAAGATGGAAAGGAACAAAAAACTACAAGAAAAACTGCCTGTTCCGTAAAGCATTTGAAAGCTGTGTAAATATTTAAGCAATATCGCACACACAGTCCTGCTGTTATGATGAATATCAGCACAATTGTGATCGGGCCTCTTCTTATTATTATTCATTCATACAATAAAATGATCAAAAGTGATATTAAGTAAATGTTACAATAGATTTATTTTTCAAATAAATGCTACTTTTCTGAACTTCCTATTCATCAAAGAATCCTGAAAAAAGTAACTTGAGTAACTCTCAAGTTATCTCTCAGTAAATATGTTAATAGATTTGAACTATACTTAGTATGATATAAATGTATTTGAAATATATTCAGATTTTACTAGGCAAGGCACACTAAACTAGACAAATGTGGATCAAACTGTGAAACAGAAGTGTGTTATAATTTTGATGTGCCAAAGTGTTGGATTGTGGCATGTATTGTGATTAGGGAGTTGCTGAAAGCCAGGCCTAATACTGAGTAAGTTACATTTCAGACACGATATGGCCAGATATTGAGGATTTTTGCTGCAACAGAAATAGTTCCAAAACAGCAGTGAACACAGACCGCAAACTGTGAAACGCTCCAGTGCTGATCGCTGCTTATCCAATCCAATTAGTGGAGCAGTGGCATAAATCTACTCGAAAAACAGAGAAACATGTTTGAGCAAATACATTAACAACAGCAACGGATTAAAACTACAAAATCATGTGCTTTTCAATCACTGGCAAAGATCTCAGATAGGTTTTGTCAAAACTATTCCAAGCTCAACCCTTTTAGATGCAGTTCCTGAAATACTGTAATGCTGAACTTTGAAAATAGCCACCAGCTCATTATTCTGAAACAGGAAGTACAGAGAGAGACAGAGAGTCCTCTAAACTCCACTGACCTGTAAAGACCTTCATCTTCAGACCTTCAATAACATCTCTTTAAAAGTGTCCGTTCAGCCAAATGTGAAACATCTGTCAGCTTTTAATGACCCTGTCATTCCATGCTCTTTATGACTTACTTTTTTGTGGAGCACAAAAGCAGATGTATAGCAGAATGTTCACACTGCTCTTTTATGTGAGTGGGAAAAGCGTTATTCATAGCCCTTGCCACACAATAATAGCAATAAGCTTTGTGTTATTGATTTCACTATTCATTTCAGTTTTTTTTTTTTTTTTTTTTTTTTTTTTTTATTATTATGAATTAAATGTGTCCTTTTAATATTGCTTGGACAAAATGCTGCAAGTTTCTTTGTGAAAATAAAATAGAACTATTATAATATAGAACCTATTGCATTTATTGCTCTTTTGTTGGTTTGTATTTCTTCTATTGTCCTCATTTGTAAGTTGCTTTGGATAAAAGTATCTGCTAAATAACCAAATTTAAATATAATGTAAATGTAAATAACAAAACTAAATTGACATTTTAAAACAAACCCCAAATCAAATAAATAGCACAAAATAAATATCTTCAAATAAACAAAATATGGCTTTGTGTGCTTTTATGTTGCATTTAACATTAGAGGCAACCACTGAATTGTAATCATGATCCAAACAAATATGCTGAGATACATGAGAAGTTTTTAATCTAAATTAGGTTGTACTGTATAATTTCGAAATATGAAGCAAAAACAGAATGGTTTGACTTCAGTTTTGTGTAACGATACAGAAAAGAAAGAAAAAAAGAAAAAGTCTGAATGAAACAGAAATAGTAGACGAGCTGAATGAAACGAAGATTCACTCTCTGCCAGCAGGTGGCGCTTAAAGAATTTCCTTGGTTTCCGCTGTAAACAAAACAGCCTGCACTTATGGACTTTAATATGCATTATACAGAGGCAAGATGAAAAGAAAAAAGAAAAAGAAAATACAATCTAAAATGTTCTAAACAGAGTAAGTTCACCTCAGACATACATTCATATAAACTCCTAGCCCTAATTGAACCGCGATTTTATTGATTTTCGACCGGCTCGTAGTTAATCATTATATCCCTTAATTATAATACATTGTAACACCTTTAGAAATTATAATGCATTAAAGCCCATGACAAACAAATCGTCAGACATTATAATGCATTTTTAAGCCTAGTTACAATTATTTATTTATTTTTTAAAGATGAAATGCATTACATTACAAATGCTGTATCTTTATAATGCATTATATATAAAGGTTTTAAGGAAAGTGATAACTATAACTATATAGACGAATATTTTCTCACTACAATGCATTGTCATTATATTTTTACTTAACTAGTGTCTTTATTGTTTAATGTTTGATCAAATTATTTAATTAAATAAAATTAAATATTTAAGATTCAATAATTTAAATAAAAGTGAGTTTTAATTGAACATTGATTACAGTATTTATTCATTTTTTATTATTATTTTTATATCACAGAAAAATTAAATTTAAAAATCCACAGGCGAAGTCATGCAGATCATTAACTGCTGGCCTATGTGGTAATCATCAAATATGACTTATCATCTGAAATATGTAAGTAATAGCAAATGTACATGGACGCTCAATCTAATTTTAACCTAGAGAAAGTTTTCAAAGTGTGCTGTTTAAGTGATCAGTTACTCAGATCAGTTGGAAGTGGTTGGGGTAAAAACAATATAAATACTGTTTGTTTTCTTACACAAACTGCTCTCTTCGTGTCTTAGGTCATCAATGTGTACTTACGATGGGGCATTGTTTAATTTGGACTCCTCTGTGCATGCTCTTTGAGGTGGTGACCATAGACCTCCAATATATGAGTCACAGACAAGAACGGTTGGACCTAAAAACATCAAAATGGGAAATACTGCGGAAACAAAGAAACCTACATCTTGGATGCCCTTGAGCTAAGCTAAAACTTACCAAAATTTTATTTCAAAGTGAACCATCCCTTTAAATGAATAAAATCGTATTTAATATTAATTTACGTATCACTATTATTGCTCTTGAAATAAAACCCTGAAAGATATAATGAACTGTTTTTGCAAATATGACTAATCTTATACATCATATGCAGTCTGTGTGATTCAGCTTGTCCCCACGGTGGTACATGAAGGTAAGTATAGAACTTCTCATTTTAAGTGCTTTATGAAATGAAGTCATTAAGGCAATTGACCAGTCGATTTTTCATCTCCACCTTGTTTACAGATTTGTTTAAACAGCTGATCCTCTCCTCCTTCCATATTCCAATCAGGAAGATTACTTGCAATCGACTGCAGTCAGGGGATCACAAGGCAATTTTATTAATGGCAACAACAAATCCTTCAAAGTGACCTTTCCTAATTCATTAAGAGATGCACACACAGGAGACGACTCTAATGGTGGACGACAGACGCCATGGCCATCCCGTGATCATGGCCATCTCTCTCTCATGTAAGTGTGTTAAATCTCAGTCCGTGACAATCACATGCCATATCTTCACTCAGCGCTTCAGCCGACGTACTGTAGAGAGAGATATACAACTACAGCAGACAAGATGCCAAGAGTCTGTTTTAGTGACCGCAGTGTTTGTTTTTTGCTTTTTAGTTTTTTGTGTGTCATTATAAATAAATAAATACTGTTGTTTTATTTTACAGTAAAAAATGTAACAAACAAAACTGCCTAAGATAGAAGAAAAGACTTGTTTATTTAACCCTAACCTTTATCTAACCCTATCAGCATAAAACTTGCTTAGTTACACAAGATGTTTTGCTTAAAACAAAACAAAAATTAATTAATTAATTAAAAAAGAGGGACTACGGCTGGGTAAGAAAAAATAAACAGCATAAATACTTGAAATAAATTTAACATCAACATTTTTTTTTTTTTTTTCATTTTTGAATCTGCTTGGTGGAAAGCAACACAAAGATACTAAATGTGAAAATGGTGTAGTGATCCACTTATGCTTTCTGCAGCAAATAGTATGTTTTTTGTGAAAAGTATAAATAATGACCTGTTATAGCATATAACAAAGAACACTTCACAAAATAATATATCCCACAATGCAACTTGACCTTCCATTTCCAGTGTGAAAATGTGTATAAATATACAGTTCTGAATACAGACAAAGTGTCAGTCCGCAGAGGGTCGTGGTGAAATGCATAGTGCTGAAACACACACATCAGAAACAGAAATGAACAATGACGTTGCACTTTCGAGAAACGAAAAGTTTGCAGAACGAAATATATTTTGAGTGTCCTCAGAAAACGCTTCATATTCAGTTTCTACAGCTGTTCTCTCGGAGTCTCCGGTGAAAAAAAAAAAAAAAAAAAAATGAAGTGTAAACAACTTGCAGTTTCTTTCTGACCTTCTAAAAATGTGTAGAGCAGGTAATTTATATTTAAACCTGCATTACACCACAGTAACTAAATAATAATGAATAATCAATAATAGGCATGATGATTTTGAGAGTGTTTCATAGGAAGAACCTGGATGGTTTTACATTCTTATGCAGTGCTGGTCTGTCTATATCATCATTCAGATGTTTAAGGCCGATGTGTTATGTGTCGCTGTTTTATCGTTTATTTCACCAAAATCTCATTAAAATGATGCTATGCAATAAAATAAAAACATAAAACAATGTGTTCTGTTCCATCCATATCATCCAGAAGTTTTGTTATGGATGGAAATATAAAGTGTATATAATATAAATATAAAGTAAGATAAATCATTTCCATTGATTTATTCTGTGTTCTGACAGAGTTGTAATTGACATAAAAAGGTTGAAACTATGGCAGAAAAAGTGTGTGTGTGTATGTATGTACTGTGTATACAGTACACATATATAAAATCCATATAACAATGATTAACTATAAAATGCATGCAATTAAAAATCAAATCTGACCAGAAGTAATAATTAAGAGATAAAAAGTAAAAAAAAAAATATGTGCTTATACCTCATAATTATAAGTAACAATAAATACATAAAATAATAAGTATCATGAAACAAAAAGTTTAAATGATGAGATAAAAAAGCCATAATTATGAGTAAAATATGTGACAGTAATTATAAAAAAAAATAATAATCATGACATAATATTGTGCATTTTTTAAACTCATAACTATAACGGTCATAATTTCAACTAATCATGTATAATGACAATTTTAATACTAATAAATTTCAATTTCATAGTTTACAATTTTATTTAATAATTATGACTAAGTGTATCATATTTCCAGCTTTGTGTGTCATAAATTTTGTATCCCAGTTCTGACATTTTATCTCATAGTTGTGACTTAGTATTCGACATTTCAGATGATGTGTATGTCATCATTTTTATGTCACAAAGTTTTTACGTTATCTTATAATTGTGACTTGATATCTCATATTTTTTATTTTTTTTATTTGTATTTATTTATTTTAATTATATTATTATTACTTACAAAGGCATGACTTTTGTTTCTCTAATGTGGCATAAGTGGGCTTTTATATTTTCCTATTTAAACGAGTGGATATTGGTCAGAATAAGCTGCAGTGTGGACCAGACCTTATGACAACATTATGTGAGACTGTTTCATCAACAGATATTTGCTCATCTTTAGCTGCTCATCTCTGAGAAGATATTTCCATCAACAGCCATCAAATCCATTTTCTCCAAACATCTCAAGACAACAACCTGATAGCAGACCAACAGCGCAAGACTTTTATCCAGACCAAGATGGCATGGATGACTGCTCTCCGCCACGACATGACATACTGTCATCACGATGGGATGTTTTATGCAGCGTAAAGACGTGCAACATCAAAGCCTGTTACCTACTGAGAGCTTTCACAGAGAATATTCAAAATAAGACGGCCAGATAAAAGATGGATAAAGTTGAGCTGCTCGCCGCTCCGACAGATTCCTTTCATTACACACCCCAAATGTGTTAGCGATACTTCTAACAAGCGTTCATATTTCAGATTATGACAAAAAATTTAGTTAACCAAGAAAGAAAATACACAAGACAGCAGAGTGCTTCTGCTAACTAGACTATTAGCAGAGCTAAAGCATGAACAACGACACATGCAATTAGACATGAGTGTGGGGTTTGTATCAAATTGGATATCAAACTCTACATTAAAACCAACTCATTCAAAGCTGATCACATCCGCTTAACTATAAGCATGAGGGTGGTGAATGGAGGACATTTTTTGCATGTGAATTCATCAACCAATGCAGACCCAACTCGGTAATAAAACACAGTGTTTGTAGTGCTAATGCTGAATCTTCAGCATCACAGCAAATGTAATAATGTTTTATGTTTTGTGAGTTTGCAGCCTGAATTAAATGAAATAATACTACTAAACAAATAAATACAATACAAGTTATTGCAGTGACTTTGCTGATCGCATGAAATAAATTGTATAATATGACAATTGAACAAATTACTCTCATGGACTAGCTTTAATTAATCATAGACAAACTCGTCTGTCTAAACCAAAAACCATTTACATTTTGGAAAGAAGAAAAAAATTATAATAACAATAATAAATAAAGGACTTGGCAGTTTTCTGCCAAGACATTTGCTGTTAATTTTACAAATGTCCAAAATTAAACAAACCACAATGTGGTTTGAAAATAATAAAGTATGAATTAAAATCATACTTCAAAATTGCTCAAAATGCTCAAAATTGTAAATATGGATGGACATATACTTCACAGATTTTTACTCATTACCAATAATTGTTTCCAATGTGTATTTGAGAAAATACATTTATTTCATAATGAGACACCCCCCCCCCTCATTTTCAATTGTTTAAGTTAAAATAAAATTTATATATATGTGATTTTTTATTTATTTATTTATTTTAATTAAATATCAAAATGATTAACAATGCAGATTTATTTTCACAGCCTTCCGTGATCATATTTACCAAGGGTTCCATTTATTCTGATCACGACAAATATCTATCTATCTATCTATCTATCTGTCGATAGATAGATAGATAGATAGATAGATAGATAGATAGATAGATAGATAGATGTTTAGTTTTTTTTTTTTTTTTTACAAAAGTACAATGCAAAATAAACATTAGCATTCTAAGAAAATATTATGTATATTTTTTTCATAATTGAAAATATTTTTTAACAACACGATGCAATATATAATTCAAAAGAAAATTAACTAAAATGCTTCTTAAAAGTAATACATCTTAAAAGTCATTACTGTAAATGTTACAGAACAGAATTGTTCATGTTTCTTTTCGTTTCATCCCTTCTTTCATCCCTGATGAGCATATCTTGTGTTACCTCTAGTATTATCAGCCAGACAGATTCATACACATTTATTTTCCCTGCAGGCACATCTTACCGCAGCTGTGCAACTGTGTTTCTCTCTTCCAAAGCATGTGTCAATACAGCAGATGTGCACACCATCAAATCCAAAAAAAAAAAAAAAAAAAAGTGTTTTCTGATAGACAGGAATTATGAAGACATTATGTTTTTCATATGTAAATGCTTCAAGGAAAACATTTCTGCACTTATTTTGTCTGCTTTGAATGTGACACACAAGCAGCTGGATTGATGATGGATTTAAAAAGTCATTTATGCAAATCCTAGATGTTGCTAGACACGGTTTAGGGGGGTCTTTCATCTCAGTCCCCCTAAAATTCTCTGTGATAAACTCAGCTGTCAGCACCCTTAAACGTCTGTGTTTCTGTGAGCTCAGTTCACACATCCCACTTTTTGAGATGACATCTAAGCTTATTTCACTCTGAATCGTACAAATCATTACATCATGATCTAGTTTGCTATTCTGAGCATTGTTCCTTCCTATCTGTCACTAGTATAGGTATACAATCAATTCTCATTTCTCATTTTCAAATCTTTGTTTTTTTTTTTTTTTTCTAACTCAAATGAGTTTGTTGCAGAACAACAGTGCAGACAGTCAGGCAATACAAACTTGAATTGGGTGCAGTGTTAACACAACCAATTCGAACCACAGTGAAATGCATGAGTCACATACCTTGCAGATGGAGTTTGCTCTCTGGGCTCTGAAGAAGAACAGAACTGACAGAGTCCAGGTTATCATACGTGCTGCAGCCAAGTGGACCCGTCCGCGTCTCCGTCACCTGAAGACAGATACAGATAACATCAAACCAGCTGTGTAAAATACCTGAGTAATTGTTACCGGATTACATTACAGAAAAAAAGTAATGAAATAGCAATTAAGGGACTGTGATTTTAAGATTGCAAAGCTTTGCATTTCACCCTCTGCATATGAAAATGACAGTATATATATATATATATATATATATATATATATATATATGTATATATCACTACATTATTTACAACCAATGCTGGTGTTGGGTATTACTTTATGCAGTATGCTGCTGCCTTCATGTGTCAAATCATAGAGTGTGCACACCACCTTAACTCCCAGAAAACTCAATCAATATGTTCTTGTAATGGCCCTGGGCAAAAATCTGAAGTTCTATTGCTTAGAAAAGTAATAGCACACCTCCCTTGCAAGGTGCATGTTTTAAATAACAATTCCCCAATCCTCAATCAATCTGTAGAACAAACTCTGTGAAACCACTTGTGTGCTAAAGATTTATAAATAAATAGTATTTATAGTAATAGTGACAGTAACCTGAGTAAACACTCTATGGGTCATCTGCAGTGAATGGGTGCCATCAGAATGTGGTGAAAAAAAAAAAAAAAACACACAAGTATTCAACAAGAAATCCATGCCACTCTATTCCATCAATGTCTTGTGAAGCAAAAAGCTGAGTGTCTATAAGAAACAAATCTATCATTAAGACAAATTTAAACTGTACTTGTATGCATCCAAAATATTCATTTAGAGCTGATTTAGACTGTTTTGGTTTGTAAACTTTGTTTTATCTGTTCATTTGACCAGATGTCTTTTTCACTGGAGGAAGCAATCCGAATTTTAGCCAGAATCAACAGTTTGAGGCGAAAAGTTCTTAATGCTTGATTTGTTTCTCATAAACGTGCAGTTTTTGGCTTCTAGGGATGTTAACTGATGGACTGGAGTAATATGGAGTACTTTTGGATTATTGTGATGTTTTTATCAGCTGTTTTAACTCTCATTCTGATGGCACCAATTCACTGCACCTGATCTTGGATGTACTGAGGTGGAGCATATTTTAATTGTTTGGGTGGACTATTCCTTTAAATGTGCAGTTACTTTTCATGGTTTACTATATGAAAACGAAATGTTTCTGCTAGTAACCATAAGAATTAATAAGGTGCAAAGTAAGTGCATTTTGTTACATTGTCATTTTTAAGAGACCTTTTTTGTCTTAAACAGTGAATCCCTGACTCAGAGGTTTGAGTTTCCCAGGTGCATTTGAGGCAGCATTGTTTTCTGATGTCTACTTGATTTTTTTCCAGGTGTTTTGTAGTTTGTACATTTACCTCCCTGTGCATTTATAAACCTTGTGTTCTTCTAGTCTTGTATTCCTCATAAGCTGATGAGTTCTTGAATTATTATTATTATTTCTTTGTATTATTATTATTATTATTATTATTATTATTATTATTATTATTATTATTATTATTTATTTATTTATTTGTTTATTTATTTATTTATTTATTCAGTTTTCTGGATCTTTCTAATTTAAGCTTAATATGCACTGGGAAATAATTTGTGTGTGTGTGTGTGTGTGTGTGTGTTTTTTTCACTGATATTTTGTCAACTTATTGCAGCCTCCAGAGTATGATTTACAGCAGCCTTTGACCTAAATACAGTCTTTTGTTCTGCAGATAGTGTTACTTCTGCACACTCTCAGGGTCACTTTAATTGCAATGACACGGTAGCAGAACTGTAGCACGCGTCTGACCTTTAGTGCCTGTGGGCAGGTGATTGCAGGCGACATGTCAGAGCACATCACAATAACACACCTGAAACCTACGAGCTGTTTGCCTGTCCCTGTAAGGAAAACAACAGAGAACTAAGAACAAGGTAAAAATGAAATTCTTTTATTTAATTATCCTTGTGTCAGTCCTGTGCATATGATCATCTGTTTTCCTTGGAACACAAGAGCCATATAGTTCGGAATGGTGTACAAATACAAATGTGCTTTTTGAACAGATAAAAAAAAAAAAAAAAAAAAAAATTCCTTTATGAAAAAAGGTGCACTTAATTTTATTGATAATGCACTTGTAATGCCTTTTGAATCCTTAAAGTATATAAAAAACTGTACTTGCAGATAATATAATATTAATGAAATATAAAACATCTTAAGTGCACTTTTTTATAAAGGTTATTTGTTAATTGTTATAATGCAATATTAAATAACACAAGTTAAAATTATATTTAAAAAAAAGTACTTAACGTGCTGTAGTATTTAAGTCAACACATCAGAATAAGTGTACTTTAGCAGGACAAAAGTTTATATATATATATATATATATATATATATATATATATATATATATATATATATATATATATATATATATATAAACCTCAATAAAAAGTATACTATAAATAAACCTAGTTATGAAATTGGATATAAAGCTGTACGCCAGTCTTTTAAGTAGGTCAAAAAACGCTGATGTTTATATATTTGCTTTCAATGTACATTCAAACTTCTATATTACAATGGCATTTTATTGTAGTCAATATACAATTAAGTGTTTGCTAACATTACATACAGTTTGCAGAAGTATGCTATAGTGTATTTCTTTTCCACAAGGCTTTGAGAGCTACAATAAATGTTTTCAGCAAGTACTGAAATAAATATGGATCTGTTCCTCACAAGTTATTATATGACCTCAGCTAAATATAAACAGAGCATCATGAACATTCAGATAAATATCTGCTTTAGTGCTTTGTGAAAAAAAGACTAATAATTTAGACTAAATGACTGATATTTCATATTTCAGAAAATGATTTCTTTAAAAATCCCTTTATGAAGCTCTGTAGCACACGTCACTTGGCATGAAAAGAGAATAATCTCTGGAGTCTAAAAGCTTCAGGACTCTCTCTCTCTCACACACACACAAATAATCAGCGGATTAAGACATAGATTGCCAAAGTATTAAACAAAACCAAAGCCCTCGTCTAATGAAGACAGAGATTTGTAGGATTATGCACAAACACTGAAAAGTCGCATGACTTGATGCTCATTCAAGCTCACCCAGATAAACACAATAACATGCATGTACAAACTTGACTTAGAAGCCTGCAAATCTGCGAGCTTTGATTCCACCTGCCGCACATGTTCTGCATTTAGGAAAGCGCTGTCTGTCCAGATGTGTTTGTGTTGATGTAGTTTCTGCTTTTATCATGTATTCATGTAAAGATCGTCAGGAAGATGGCGACAGTCCCGTGCTCCTATCAAAGCTGGGACTGGTTTGTCTTATGGGGAGATTAGAAGCTCTTGTAGCATTAAAGAACAAACTGTATCCGGAGAAATCTGCGATGAAGCAGGGCATCATGGGACGACAACTGTGCCTGTTTCTTATTACATCTGTCACCTGTCAGCCCTATAATGAAGTTCTATTTTGAGCTTCTGATAGTGACGTGAACCTCAGCTACCTGAAAGGCCAATGGTATCTTCATTCTATTCAATCTTTCTATTTTTTGGTTAACAAAGAGGGCAAACTAGATATATATGTCAGATTTTAGTTAAAAATGCTTGTCTATTCACTCTGAAATATAAGCAGTCAATGACAGCCTCCAGCTTCTCCAAATTTCTTTATTGCAATGTCCAAATGTGACACGACTGATGTTGTAAAGCAGCCAGTCATCAATGTCAGTTGTGAATAAAATCCACAGTGTCTGACGTAAAAGAAAGCTGATGTCTCACAGCATGCTTTAGCTTTAGCTGAGATTTCTCATATCACACAGTCTGACAAGGACTGGAGAAAATAGCACACATGCAGTGCACTGGGCTTTACTGGAGTCATTCTCAGGATGTGATGCTGTTCATGTGCTGAGTATTTATCCATGACTTTCTGCTGAAATAACTCATATTATCTGACATATTTCACTATGTTTAGAGTGGAGTGCCTTATATATATATATATATATATATATATATATATATATATATATATATATATATATATATATATATATATATATATATATATATATATATATACAGTATTGTTCAAAATAATAGCAGTACAATGTGACTAACCAGAATAATCAAGGTTTTTCGTATATTTTGTTATTGCTACGTGGCAAACAAGTTACCAGTAGGTTCAGTAGATTGTCAGAAAACAAATGAGACCCAGCATTCATGATATGCACGCTCTTAAGGCTGTGCAATTGGGCAATTAGTTGAATTAGTTGAAAGGGGTGTGTTCAAAAAAATAGCAGTGTGGCATTCAATCACTGAGGTCATCAATTTTGTGAAGAAACAGGTGTGAATCAGGTGGCCCCTATTTAAGGATGAAGCCAACACTTGTTGAACATGCATTTGAAAGCTGAGGAAAATGGGTCGTACAAGACATTGTTCAGAAGAACAGCGTACTTTGATTAAAAAGTTGATTAGAGAGGGGAAAACCTATAAAGAGGTGCAAAAAATGATAGGCTGTTCAGCTAAAATGATCTCCAGTGCCTTAAAATGGAGAGCAAAACCAGAGAGACGTGGAAGAAAACGCAAGACAGCCATCAAAATGGATAGAAGAATAACCAGAATGGCAAAGGCTCAGCCAGTGATCACCTCCAGGATGATCAAAGACAGTCTGGAGTTACCTGTAAGTACTGTGACAGTTAGAAGACGTCTGTGTGAAGCTAATCTATTTTCAAGAATCCCCCGCAAAGTCCCTCTGTTAAAAAAAAGGCATGTGCAGAAGAGGTTACAATTTGCCAAAGAACACATCAACTGGCCTAAAGAGAAATGGAGGAACATTTTGTGGACTGATGAGAGTAAAATTGTTCTTTTTGGGTCCAAGGGCCACAGGCAGTTTGTGAGACGACCCCCAAACTCTGAATTCAAGCCACAGTACACAGTGAAGACAGTGAAGCATGGAGGTGCAAGCATCATGATATGGGCATGTTTCTCCTACTATGGTGTTGGGCCTATTTATCGCATACCAGGGATCATGGATCAGTTTGCATATGTTAAAATACTTGAAGAGGTCATGTTGCCCTATGCTGAAGAGGACATGCCCTTGAAATGGTTGTTTCAACAAGACAATGACCCAAAACACACTAGTAAACGGGCAAAGTCTTGGTTCCAAACCAACAAAATTAATGTTATGGAGTGGCCAGCCCAATCTCCAGACCTTAATCCAATTGAGAACTTGTGGGGTGATATCAAAAATGCTGTTTCTGAAGCAAAACCAAGAAATGTGAATGAATTGTGGAATGTTGTTAAAGAATCATGGAGTGGAATAACAGCTGAGAGGTGCCACAAGTTGGTTGACTCCATGCCACACAGATGTCAAGCAGTTTTAAAAAACTGTGGTCATACAACTAAATATTAGTTTAGTGATTCACAGGATTGCTAAATCCCAGAAAAAAAAAATGTTTGTACAAAATAGTTTTGAGTTTGTACAGTCAAAGGTAGACACTGCTATTTTTTTGAACACACCCCTTTCAACTAATTGCCCAATTGCACAGCCTTAAGAGCGTGCATATCATGAATGCTGGGTCTTGTTTGTTTTCTGACAATCTACTGAACCTACTGGTAACTTGTTTGCCACGTAGCAATAAAAAATATACTAAAAACCTTGATTATTCTGGTTAGTCACATTGTACTGCTATTATTTTGAACAATACTGTATATATATTATTATCATTGTATTTAAATTAATTTAAATGATTTTCACTTTTGTTCAAAGGTTTGGGGTTGGTTCTCTTTTCTGCTCATCAAGGCTGCATTTATTTAACTGAAAATGCAGTAAACAATACAGTAATATCATGAAATATTATGACATAATAACATAACTGTTTTCTGTGTGGATATATGTTAAAATGTCATTTATACGCTGAATTTTCAGCATCCTTACTGAATTTCCAAATGATCCTTCAGAAATCAATCTAATATGCTGATTTGCTGCTCAAGAAACATTTAGGATTATTATTAATTTTGAAAACAGCTGTAATGTTGAACATTTTTGTGGAATCAGCAATACTTTTTTTTTGTTTGTTTCTTATGAATAGCAACTAACAATAATAGATAGGCTTACTGTCTTCTCTACAGTTCAAGGTACATTTGGAGTCATGTGGTCTGAGTAAGAAAAGGATTGACCATAAATCTATGGATCTAATGTAGAGAGTTAGTTATGTTATCATTGTCATGTGACTTACAGTGACAGTCATGTTACTCTACTGCCTTTCATGAGCTTAACTCAGAGACCTAAGACTTTTGCTATGTATGCAAAAGGCCTATTTCTCTCAAATATTATTCACAGATCTGTCTAAATAATTGTTAGTGAGCACTTTTCCTTTTCCAAGATAATCCATCCACCTCACATGTGTGGCATATCAAGATCAAGATCGAGTTTTATTACACAGCACAATGCCACAGATGTTGTAAATTTTGAGGGAGCATGCAATTGGCATACTGACTGCAAGAATGTCCAGCTGTTGCACGTGAATTGAACGTGCATTTCTCTACCATAAGCCATCTCCAAAGGCATTTCAGAAAATTTGGCAGTACATCCAAAGAGCCTTACAACCGCAGACCACTTATAAACACACCAGCCCAGGACCTCCACATCCAGCATCTTCACCTCCAAGACCATCTGAGACCAGCCACCCGGACAGCTGCTGCAACAATCGGTTTGCATAACCAAAGGATTTCTGCACAAATTCTCAGAAACCATCTCAGAGAAACTCATATGCATGCTCCTTTTCCTCATCGGGGTCTCGACCTGACTGCAGTTCGTCGTCGTAACCGACTTGAGTGGGCAAATGCTCACATTTAATGGCGTCTGGCACTTTGGAGAGGTGTTCTCTTCATGGATGTATCCCGGATTTCACTGTACAGGGCAGATGGCAGACATGCCCAGTGGAGTGGCCCATGGTGGCGGTGGGGTTATGGTATAGGCAGGCATGCGTTATGGACAACGAACACAGGTGCATTTTATTGATGGCATTTTGAATGCGCAGAGATACCGTGATAAGATCCTGACCATGTTGTGCCATTTATCCATGACCATCACCTCATGTTGCAGCATGATAATGCACGGCCCAGTGTTGCAAGGATCTGTACACAATTCCTGAAAGCTGAAAACATCCCAGTTCTTACATGGACAGCATACTCACCGGACATGTCTCCCACTGAGCATGTTTGGGATGCTCTGAATCGGCGTATATGACAACTTGTTCCAGTTCCTTCCAATATCCAGCAACTTCGCACAACCATTGAAGAGGAGTGGACCAACATTCCACAGGCCACAGTCAACAACCTGATCAATTCTATGCGAAGGAGATGTGTTGCAATGCGTGAAGCAAATGGTGGTCACACCAGATACTGACTGGTTTTCGGACCTCCCTAGACCCCTCAATATAGTAAAACTGCACATTTTAGAGGCATTTAGGGGCATTTTATTGTGTCCAGCTTAAAGCACACCTGTGCACTTTTCCTTTGCTGAGATAATCCATCCAACTCACAAGTGTTGAATATCAAGATGCTGATTGGACAGCATGATTATTTGCTGTCCAATCAGCATCTTGATATGCCACACTTGTGAGTTGGATGGATTATCTCAGCAAAAGAGAAGTGCTCTCTAACACGGATTTAGACAGATTTGAGATAAATAATCATTTTGTGTAGACAGAAAAAGTGTTAGTTCTTTGAGTTCAGCTCATGAAAAATGGGGCAAAAACTAAAGTATTGCGTTTATAATTTAGTTCAGTATATATTAACATCTTAGGCATTGTTTTCCCTGCTCTGTTACAGCAGCATATCAGAGCGATGTTGTACCGCACACATATGAGTGATGTCAACCAGCTCTTCTGCATAATCACACAGCTGATGGTCTTTGTGCAGAAAAAAAAAAAAAAGCCTCCATTTTAACAGCACATGTTTTGGGAACTCGTTGCTGGATACTGGCCAACCAATAGATTTTTAAATAGATGTCCTCTGAAACATCGCTAAATCATCATACATTTGCATATGGAGTTTAAAACTAAATCAGCTGAAAGGATTTGAGAGAGGAAGACATGACCTTGAGGGGCCACCATCACACAGCTCTCTCTCTCACAGCATCAATCTAGGCTTTGTCAGTCCAAAACACCCAATCATAAAAGTGCACCTTTTATTAATCTGTTAGACAAGATCTTAATTGTATTCTTAAACAATTCCCAAAAGGGAAAAACAAGAAACATTTGTTAGAATGAATCTGCTTCTCTGTGTGTTATGAAGCTGATTGCCAAAACAGGACATCATCCGATTCACTTTATTTCTCATTTTATGTGTACATGAATGTGCTACACGTTTAGTGACATTAAAGAATAATTGCATAAAACATACAAAAATGCACATAAATAAAATAAACAAAAGAACAAGAAATATGTAAATACAAGAAGCTGAGATTTGATTATTCTGCCTGTGATCTCTTTGGGTCATTGCATCTAATGGGCTCCATGTGTTGCCTGCTATGTTTCTTTTGTGTTCGCTGCATTTCAGTGCTGTTATGCTTTTTTAATGAGTTTATATTAAAAATGTTATGTTCATGGACTTTCAGTTTGCTTATTTGGTCATGTTCCTTTTCCTGTTTAGTTGATTTGTTTAATCCCCACCTGTCTCCATTCCCCTGATTACTTCCCTTGAGCTCAAATACCCTGTCTGTTTAGTTCCTCTTTGTCCGTGATTATTGTATCGTATTGTATAGTTATGTTGGATGTGCCCTTATTCTCCCGCGATCAATAAAATAACTCTTGTATATATCTTCTTCCTCGTGCGCCTTCATTAACACACCAGCAGCTGTAACAGAATCACAGACCTAAAAGTGTATTTAGCGGCATTTTTCTTTATTTTTTTGTTTTGTTTTTCCCCTCTCCCGGAATGGCCTTACCTGCTGTCCAGTTCTTATGCCTGGAGCAGTCGGACCGTTCGTGGAGTGGGTGATGGGGAAAAATGGATTTTCGTTCACCATCTGCTCCGCTGGAGAGGATAGCTCTAGCCCCACTCCCAAAACCAGAGACCAGCCAGCCGTCATCCCACTGCATGGAGATAAAGCTAGAGCCCACCGCAGCCACCGAGCCCGAGCCTATCACTGTCGGGAAGCAAGGACTCGAGAGTGCAACTGACCAGGTGTTTGAGCCTGCAACACAGTGCATCATGGGATTACTAGTGGAGATCTAGGGCATGGAGGAAAGCCCTGCCCACACTCCTGCGACTGAGGGTGAGCTGCACTTGGTTTCTGTGAGTTATATGGAGGAATTAATGGACCTTATAGACTGGTTTGTGGAGGTAAATCCTGAATCTCCTATTTCTCCGCTGGTTCCACCCAGCCCTGAATCTCCTGTTTCTCTGCTGGTTCCGTCCAGCCCTTATCCTCCTGTGTCCCCTCCCAGCCTCCCTCTCCCGCCTCCTTCTAGACCAGTCAGTTCCTCTGCTCCATTTCCGCTGGTTCTGTCCAGCCCTGAATTTTTCCTGTTTCTCCGCTGGTTCAGCCCAGCCCTGAATCTCCAGTTTCTCCGCTGGTTCAGCGCAGCCCCAAATCCCCTGTTTCTCCGCTGGTTCAGTCCAACATTGAATCTCCTGTTTTTCTTCTCGTTCTGTCCAGCCTTGAAGCTCCTATGTTTCCTCCGGCCTCCCTCTTTTATCTCTTCCCAGACCAGCCAGTTCCTCGACCTCATATCCACTGGTGCCAGTCAGTCCCGCAGCTCACCCTCAGTCAGCACCATCTGGGCGTGATGGTTCGCCGTGGAGACTTCCAGTCTCCATCTCATGCTTGGCATGTGGATTCCCTGTCTCCGGCTCCAGCCTACGAGTCCTGGAGTCCACCTCAGTCCTTCGACCCTGCGGCTCCGCCTTGCCACCCTGCTCCCTCGTCTCTACCGTGGCCCGTCATCCCACCAGCTCCACTGGGCTCCCTAGCCCTCCGGCTCCACCTTGGTCAGTCGTCGACCATCCGCTACCTCAGGACACCACTCCTGTGGCCTCGCCTCGTCATTCCATCCCTCCTGCTCTGTCAGGCTCCTCCTTTCATCCGGCTCCACCTGTGTCCTCAGTCGCTCCAACTCCACAGCGGGATTCCAGAGCCCCACCTCCGCCTCGGTCACCGGAGCCTTCAGCACTGCCTTGGACCTCTGGACCCTCTGCATCACCCTGGCTCTGTGGCTGCTCTGCTCCATCTTAGGCTCCTCACCCACAGGCGCAGTCTCCGTCAGTTGGTCCCTTGGTGTCGTCGGCTCCTCCTCCACCATGGCTCCTCCCGCCGTCGACTCCACCGTGGATCGTCATCCTGGCTGGTCTCTGGACCACCATCTGGCTCTTCCTGCTCCGGGCTCCTCCCTGGCTCCACCCTCCACCCACTCCACCTGGGCTCCAAGCTCCTTGTTCCCTCTTTGCCTGCCCCAAACCAATTTAGCTTAAAATGCTCCAAACTTTATTTCTGTTCTGACCACTATCATCAAAGGTGATTGCCAATTAGCATACATTTTGGATTGGTGGTATAATTTTGTTCTGGGAAAGAACTCCATGCACATCCATGCAGTCTAGGATGTATAAGAGCAGGGAGAGCATCAATAACCCCAGTGTAACAGAATAGAACATAAATGTAGACATAAATGTATTGCAGATGTCTTTAGGTTCAGTAATTTAATGTAAAATTAGTTAACATTAGTGCTGTGATAGGTGTCACATCCCTGTAGGTAGACATGGATCAGCTGAGAATCAGCCGATGCGAGCTTTACTAACGTGACCTGCCAGAACTGACACTATGCTATGATTTGCTGTAATTACATTGCTACTAGTCAGAATTTAATTAGAAAAAAAATCAAAATAATAATAATAAATATATATATATATATATATATATATATATATATATATATATATATATATATATATATATATATATATATATATATATATATAGTAATTATTACATGAACTGAATTAGAAATCTATCTAATTGTAGTTATTACGAGAATTGAATTAAAAAACTCTCCAGCTGTAATTATTAGTTAGAGAAGAATTAGAAAACTCTGTTGTCCATGATTATTGAGAATTGAACAAGAAAACTATATTTTTGTAAATATTACAAATAAGAATTTTTTTTTTTTTTTTTATTATTATTATTGTTTATAGTCGGAATTGAATTAGAAAGCTCTCTGAATGTAATTATTACACAAATTGAAATACATAGCTCTCCAATTGTGGTTATTTCAAGTAAGAATTAATTTAAAAATGCTCTCTAATTGTAATTATTACAAGTAAGAATTGAATTAGACAGCTCTCTAGTTGTAATTATAACAAGAAGATGAATTAGAATTATATCCAATTGTAATGAAAACAAGAAATCCATTAGTCCTCTATCAGTGTGCCAAATTATACAACTTTCCCGCAATCGGTTCTATAGACTTGCGGCGGAAGAAGAAGAAGAAGAAGAAGAAGAAGAACAAGAAGAAGAAGAACAAGAAGAAGAAGAACGCCAACGATTACAATAGGTGCCTAGGCACCTTCGGTGCTTGGCCCCTAATAAACTAATTTTGATTATTGCTTGTAAGGAATGAATTGAATGCTCTCTAATAGATAATGGTCAGTAGTAAAAATGGAATGGGAGCATTTTAAGATAATTCAGCTTGCCATACAATCTGATTATTCCATACAGCAGGTAGTGGCTGAATGTGCCTGGTCACAGTCTGCTTTCGTTATATGGAAAACAGCAACATGGACATTCTTCAAAATGTCTAATTTTGCATTCCAAAGATGAAAGACATATGGGTTTAAAACTTAATGTGGGTAAGTTAATGACATAATACCCAATTTTCCATGGATTATTGCTTTCAAAGAACATTCATCCAATGAGGTGATTTGACTCTACAGAGAGAATTAAAATATCACAGCCCATCTGAAACACACAGTGACAGAGCATCTTCTATGCGATTTAAGTGTTGTAGATCTCTTCAGCAGTGCTCAGACTACAGAAGACACTGATAAATACAGCAGAGGTGATGCAGGGAGTCCATTTTCTACTCCTCTTACTGTTCATTTGTCTGCTGCAAGCCCCCAAATAAATTCTGAAGTGTCTAGGGCACGTCCCCTCCTGGCAGGACGGGGTAAGAGAGAAGCTAGCTGACAGACATCATGCATTTCATGCCTCCAGAGAGTGAAGCCTGACGCCATGCTGTCATAACCTGTGTTTTGAAAAGCCGGAGAGAGTGTGAGTTTATTTAGTGATATTCTGAGTGTTCTCAGAAGTGAACAAAACCAGTCTATGGTGGATGCTGTCAAAGATTAAAATGATTTGTAAAGTAAATCACATTTAGTTAGTAAGTTAGTGTAGGTATGTTCGGTCATTGGCATTAACTTAATGCAAACAAACAAACAAATAAATAAATAAATTCTGTAATGGGAAAATATAGTGCTTAATAAATATAAAAAAAAATGACACATTTCTGCTTATTTGTTTATTTTGATTTGTTGCAATGCAAACAAGGTCTAAAACAAGCTTAATTGTCTTCATGCATAATATGATCTCAAGTGTATATAATACATAAGTGTTGTAAAAAAATATAAATATATTTAAATATAAAACAACATCGAGAAATTATAATAGTTAACATTTATTTTATTTAAAATATTTTTTTTTTTCAGTTTTAGTTTTAGTAAACTATAACTGAATAATAACCTGCCTTTATACTGTAATTTCATAATTACTTCTATTATAATTTATGATAAACTGAAATAAATAAATAAATAAATAAATAAAAACTGAAACAACCATTTACATTTTTTTAAGATGTTACACGTGTTTGTTGCACACGCTAATTAGCATGTAGTGAAGTGTAGTACAGACACTCAGTTCCACATAATAAGACATATTTCTGTGTGCCAATAACACACTGAGCACCAGTCTGTAGGATTCACAGGGAAGACATGCTGTCATTTCAACACTTTCATTATGTCTGTATGTACGTGAGCTTCCAGAGCTGTACTGCCATCCAAACTCAATTGATATTGTTAGCACAGGTCTTTCTAGCTATGTGTGTGAGTGTGTGTGTGTGTGTGTGTGTGTTTGTGTGCATCAGCCTCTGTCTCTTCCTGAATGCAGGAACAGTTTCCTGTCTGCAATATGACACACGCACACACACAAGCGCGCGTGCACATGTATCCAAATGAGGACATATCACATAATTATATTGTTTTAGATACAGCTACATAAAGAAACACAATTATAATAAATATATATATTTTATGTTGATGCATAATATGAATTGTTTTCTATAAATATATGTATTGTTCTTTGTGTTGTCCCTGGATTCCTCAGTATGCACATTCTTTTTAAAACTACACATAATTTAGCAGTAGCATCTCTTGAGAAAAAAAGAGTACACTGTATTATAGCTTTAAAAAGGAAATAATAAATATTATAACTATAATACTTTACACAAATTTATTTAAATGCAAACTGAATTTGAAGCTAAATGAAAATGGAACATGTTTAAATGTATTTTAAATGCAATTAGACAATTTTGACATTGTACTTAAGTACACCCTTATATGTAATTTCTTAATTCTGTTATCTTTGAAATATGATTAAAGTGTAGGCTGACGAGAATTCATGATAAAATATACTTTAATCTCAGTTCTATTGAAAATTGTATGTCATGAATTTAAATATATTTCAAATTGCACATTTGTAATAACAAAGTTCCCATTTAGCACATTTAAAATATATTAACTTTAAATGTAATATCAAATAACACACTATAGTTTAAATTATAATTAAGTACTGTCCATGTGGATTAGTGTGTTTTGATGTTTGAACACATCAAAATAAGTGCACTTTTTTAAGAGTGCGAACAAACATTGAACGGGATGACTTAGTGTACTAAGTGTACTTTTTAAAAGGATATTTAAGTGCACTACAAGTGCAGATTCAGTACAATTAAACATCTTTTTTTTTCACAAGGGATACCACTTTAATTGAGACACACAAACATAGACAAGGCCTGCTGATTAAACATTTTGAGCATAAATGCACATGGAGATTTGCACTAGTTTGTCAGGTCGGTCGTTCTTAGGCCCATGCCTGTATTTAAGTGCAACACAAGTGCTGCGTCTGCTGCTTGCTGTCGTCCTGACTCAGCAGCTATTGTCAATTCCGTTTAATTCTGTCATGCTTGACTTCCTGTTACCTCGAGCCCTGTCTACCAGGAGCTCTTCAGTGGCCTGTCAACTCCAACAAGAAAAAGCTCTACGGACAGATGGACGGTGGGCGGATAATGGAGGATGTTTCCTTCTATCTGGGTTTATTCCTCTCCCTCTCTCTTTTTTGCTTACCTTGATGGCGTTGCTGGAGATCTGTATTTCATGGAGTTTGCGCATGGTGCCATCTCGGTCGATGAAATATGAGGAGGCGAGCTGGTGCAGTGCCTCGACTCCTTGGGTGGCGTTGACCATCTTCCTGTCCAGCTTGTTCTTGGCCATGTACATGGTGAGAGCTTCCTCACCTAAAGGCACATAGGAATATGGTCAGTAAATGCAAGACTTAATTTCCCATCTTTTAGATGCCAAGAGTTAAAATATCACACTCTCAAACATCCATTCACTTTATAGAATGATGCTTCTCATCATTTACTCGCTCCGGTGTCATTCCGTGACTCCCTTTCTTCTCATTCAACTCAAATATGATATCAAAGACAACCGTCTCTTATTGAGTGCATCGTCACTGACGGCAAACCTGACAGCTGTACTTTTTTTCATGCACCAGTCAGTTTACAGATTTTAGGCTGTTTGTCTTCCGTAGTATGTCTTGTATCAGACTAATGGACAGAAAACACCCACATGTACATTTATGTTTATTTTATATAGCGTCTTGGTTAGGTACGGGAGTGCAGAAGACCCCATATGTTGTTCGACATAACTCGTAGTGATCGACTTTATATTTTTGCATTTATAGATTTCAAATACAGTCAAGGTTGTTTTTTTATTATTATTATTTATTTATTTATTTATTTCAGAAACACTATCTTACTCCTATCTTTATCCATTTGTGTCTATAGATTTTAATTTCACAGTATTTTTTAAGCTGTGAGGTTTTTTGTCCACTTTAGCTCTTACATTCTTCATCAGCTCATAATGTGTTGTAATACATTATATATTTTGTTGTAGATAATTCAAACAAAAATTTGGAAAAAAAAAATTGTGAAACAATTAATTAATAAGTGTGTATATATATATATATATATATATATATATATATATATATATATATATATATATATATATATATATATATATATATATATATATATATATATATACATATATATATATATATACATATATATATATATACATATATACATATATATATATATACATATATATATATATATATATATATACATATATATATATATATACATATATACATATATATATATATATATATATATATATATATATATATATATATATATATATATATATATATATACATGTGGTTAACTATAACTGTGGTTATAATTATAAATGAGATTGTAAAATCTATTATAAGGTGCATTATAAGGCATCTTTTTTTTATGTAGTATAAATAAAGGCTTTAAAGCAAAGTGTTGCATTTTCTTGTGAAACATACTCCAAAATAGTTATTTTATTAATAAGTTTGTAAATAATAATAATAATAATAATAATAATAATTGTACAGTGTACTGTCATGGTGCATTTTGGACAATGGGCAATGTATTGTCCTGTTGTCATTCGGGTCTGAATGACATGAGGATGACTAAATGATTTCCACCATTGCTTTAGAGGAAAACGATACTGAGATGCCACAGCAACAGCACATTTCAAGACTTGTTGTCATGCTGTATAAAGTCGTCCCATTGAGCTTGCCAGCATTCATACGGGCATCATTTTGATTGCTGTTGTTCATGCAGCCAACATGTCATTATATCAACATGTTTCTTCAGCATGGACTTCCTAGTGTGTAAGAAGTGCCAAACACACTGACATGATGGAGACTCTGCGTGCATCGGTGACTCACTTCACACACTGTCACAGAGAAAATTTTGCTTATAGTGTCAAACTGACATGACCTGAGTCTCTCTCTCACTTTCAGTCACACCACTCGATGGCAAAGATTTCTTCTCCACTAGAGCTGAGTGAGAAAAGCAGCTATGATTGATTTTTGCAAAGCGCCACTGACCTTTTCCTAAATAACATACACAGGGAGCAAAACACTCTCTTTCTCTTTGTTTTACTCTCTATGCATCAGCTCTTTCTCTCATTCTATCTTTAGTATTAACCACTTCAATGCTCTACTGGAGCTCTGCTCCAAACTCTAGTTTGCACCCTTCTCAGACAGCATTCATAACTGCTAGATAACATTACTATAATAAAACACTACACTCTTCAAAATAAAGGTTTCAAAATGGGGGTATTGCAGCAATGCCAAAGAAGCAGCCTCAGTCATCTGTTTTTGAAAGAACCTTATTTTCTTAGTGTTAAGAACATTTTCATTGTTAATTTAGTAGCATGAAATAATCATGAAATGCAATACATTTACTGTACAGATACAAAAGAAGGAAATAAAGAAAAAAAAACTATATAAAACTATATAAAAATATACAGGCCTACACACAAAGCCACAATAACATTTAATAATAAAAAGGTGTTTGTTGATTCGTTCATAGCATAACTGGAGTTCAATCATTTATTCAGCCTACTGAGGTACAAAGTCACAGTGTTTTGAACACTATCATTGCTAGCTAAGTATGAGTATTTTAAATATATTCACATATTTAAATATATATATATATATATATATATATAGGTGTTTATATATTTAATATGACATTTAAACCAGAAAAATAATGATATAAAACATACAAATGTTCACAAATAAACAAAATGTATATGCCTAACAGACTCCCCTCTAAAGCACAAATGGTTTGGTTGGCGTCTATGTCAGCAGGTAAACACTCGCAAAAGTGATGGACCGTAGAACAACCACATTAGGTTTCTCAAAAAACCTTTCAGTGAACAGCTCACTTTGAAAGAACCATTTAGTATCACTCTTTCAACGTTTTATTAATCTAAAGAACCATTTTTCCACTATAAAGAAACTTTTGTGGGATGGATGTTAAAGGTTCTTTATGGAACCATCAACAACAATAAAGAGCCTGGGAATGCAAATTGAGATACCCCATTTTGTCCAAAAGGCAACGCACACAGCTATGAAATAGCATAATATCATGCAGTATAGCATGTGTCTGCTGTGCATAGTATGCAAAAGAGTTTACATGAAATAGCTGAATGACCTACATCTTACAGCAGACAAACTGTGTGCTATAAACCAGAGCAAATTGTGTGTGATACTGTATCCTACTAGACAATGTGTTTGACTTGAACTGAACAATATGCATTTCTGAGATGATACAGGGACATAGTAATAAGATCATGTGATAAATGGCTAACACTTAATTTTACTGTGTCTTTGTTACATGAATTAAGTAGAGTAATAACAGTAAATTAATTACAAGAAACAAACTCTAAACCCAACCCTATAGTAAGTACATCTCGTTAATTAATATTACTCAGCGCTTAATTGTATAATTACACTGTTTCAAGGGCACCTTGAATAAAGTGTCGGCCAAAAATGTAGCATGCTACTTTTTTACTTGCATGTTGCATAATGAATTCTGTTGAGATTGTAGCCAGTTTACTTTGGTGGACAAAAAAACAGTGATTATAAGCATACACTGTAAAAAAAAATATATATATATATCTCGACGTGGAGGTGTGTGTTACAGTTCTCACTTTCAGTTTTATAAATAAAAGTTTAATAACTTTTAATTGCTGTTGATGCGGTGTATTTGTTACTAAGTGTTTTGTAAAGCATCCGCCATTAACATTACTGAGGTAATGTTAAACAGCCATGATAACGTTAATCTAAAATGTTCCTCCTCCCTCACCACCCTCAACAGTGGTGCAGCAAGGGGGTATACAGCGGTCCCCCTGGTGGAGAGGTCCGTTGTGATGCAGTTGTGTCCTTATAACTGCCTCCTCTTGGCAGGGCAAACCGTGCCTCCCCTCCCTGGTCTGTAGGTAGTCTGTAGGTAGGCAGTGTGTTTCTGTTTTGCAGCACATTTCTTTGTGTTGTGTGTATTTGCAGTGCTTTTCTTTGTTTTTGTTCTGCGTATTTGCAGAACGTTTCTGTTTTTACAGCGTTTCTTTATTTGAGTTGTGCATATTGGCAGCACATTTCTGTTTTTGCAGAACATTTCGTTGTTTGTGTTGCGCGTATTAGAAGCACGTTTCTGTTTTTGCAGTGTGTTTCTTTATTTGTTTGAGTTGTGCATAGTTGCAGCTCGTTTCTGTTTTTTGCAGCACGTTTCTTTGTTTGTGTTGTTAAAATTTTCAGCGTGCTTCTGTTTTTGCATCTTTTTTTGGGTGTGCATATTTGCAGCGTTTTATTATTTGTTTGAGTTGGTCATATTTTCAGGTCGTTTCGTTTTTTTTTTTTTAGTTTTTTCAGCACATTTCTTTATTTGTTTTAGTTGCTCGTATTTGCTGCATGTTTCTGTTTTTGTAGCACTTCTCTTTATTTGATTGTGTTGTGAGTATTTGCAGTGCTTTTCTGAACTTGTTTGTGCTGTGCATATTTGCAGTTTGATTCTGTTTTTGCAGCGATTTTCTTTATTTGGTTGTGTTGTGAGCATTTGTAGTACACGTGTTGTTTAAATGATGATGTTTTTTTGCTCTTTCTGGCCACCGAATAAAGGGGACTACTAGATTGCATTTTCATGCTCTGCTTATTATTAATAACTTAACAACTTGTAAGTTCATCTAAAGGTCACATATCATCTGTTAAAGTCATAAATTGTTAAAGTGAAAACCAACTACTGCCTTAATATAAATGCATTTAATGGCATTCTAGATGCTTTACTTCTCAAGATACGTTGATTTCTGATATCAGTATGTATGAACATACTGCTTGTGTGCACATAACTGCACTTATCGACCATAATCTGAGGTTTTATGTTTCGCAACATGCCACATGAAGTTCAGAAGCCGCGGGGGCTGCATATGAAGACAGATCACCAGGTTTTGTAACAGATTTCATGTCACATATGTTCGGGAACCTTAAACCACAGTCACAGCTGATGTCTTCTATCTATATCTTCTGTCTCTTCCTGCAGGCATGTTAATGTTATGTGCACATCTATGACTGTCGATTAACCTACTAGCATTAACCTATCGATCTTTGTGACCTTTATTTTTGGCTGTGTGTATACTGTTCAATCTCAGCAAAGAGAACATTGTGCTACAACAAGGGTGGACTGCAAACCCTGATGCTAATGTTAGTAACCTTTAAAGGCAGCATTAATAAATCAGATTTCCTGTTAATCAACCGATTAATCAATGTAAGGATGCCTACAGCGGACAAAGAACAATAAACCTTAATTTGACCTTGAGCTGCGGTATAATTACAAGCTCACCGTCTGTCCACAATAAAGCGGCTGCTTCCTCCGGCGCTGATATCTGAACACCAGCGTCTCATACCATTTGTAATCACAGATATTATGAGGCGCGCTCAGGTATTAGCCTCACATTTCTCTGGATTATACAGCGGTTTGTGATTTATTGTGGTACTCTGGACTGGAACAGGCATATTGCTTCTATCGATTTTCCATTGGGTTTTATGGTCATATCGTGTAGGTGACGGAGGGTAAGGGCTTTCGTGTCCATGGATTCCCTCGAACACTGCGTCTGAGATTTAATGAAATTCGAGTTGCCATTTCATATTTCTTCACTTTGCAATAAACTCTACAGGGTTATAACAACCAATTAATGCTGCTATGACCATCATCACAGCTCCTGACCTGCTCAACACTTAAAGATGATACATTTGTAATTCCAAAGATTATTATACATCATTCATCTTAAAAAAATAAATAAAAAAAGAATGAATGAATAAATAGCTTGTTTAATGTTAAATTAAATATTAACTGTTACATTTTTAATCATCTGTTAATACTAGTAATAGTTTTGCATATAGCAATGCATTGCAACACAAATAGAAAATATACACTGTATATGATATATATATATTTTTTTTTGTTTGTTTTGTTATTTGTCTGTATAGTTTTTGTTAGGTTTAAGATCATTTTGTTTTAGCTATATATATATATATATATATATATATATATATATATATATATATACTTAATAGTCAGTGTAACTTTCTGTTAGTGGTAAGATTAAATAAATAGCACATATCTATATTGCCATATTTATGGATTGCCAGAGCATTCCGAGACTTTTACAAAAGCCTTCAGATGCTTGACACACACTGGCTTTAATGTGGATCAGACAGCATCATCCTCTCGGCAGAGTGTGTGTGTGTGTGTGTGTGTGTGTGTGTGTGTGTGTCTGTGCTTATTTGTGTGCGCCTGCTCTACGCTCATGTTTATCTGCCAACATAATGACACACTGTAAAACACACAACTGACACTTAGAGCGCTGACCTCAGTTCTGTTACTGTGTCTTATGACCCCTAGAGCAAATGCAGCCTACTGACACACTGAGACATGATGATCATGATGAGAGACAGAGAAACCATGAATGAAGCTGTGTGGGTCATTCTCACAAAACTGTGTATTAAAATATCCCTCAGGACCAAAGGACGCCGTAAACAGAGAGAGATACTAGGTTTAAGGTCAGTGCAAAAAGAGATTTATCTAGCAAATATCATTGCATCGCACCACATTATTTATTAGTTCATATTACTGTGCTTTACTCCGAGCACTATTATTTCATTTTTTTTTTTCTGTGAAAAATAAACTGATTTTAACAAAGTTGAATTATTGAGCTTAGCAAGAGTCAGGAAACATGTTTAAAATAATACAATACTGATAAAAAGTAAGTAGGACATTTTATTTTAATATAATTTGATCAATATGAAATAATAATAATAATAATAATAATAATAATAATAATAATAATTTTAAAGGGGGGAAAGTCACAGCAAAACAGAGTTTTAAACTTTTTAGAAATAAAATAAATATTGGAAGCCTGACATTTTAATAAAAAAGCAATACAAAGAAACTGTATTAGTTAAATGTAAATAAGTGATGCCATAAAATTATGATAGGGTAAAACCACTGTTAGTTGATCAAAGTTTATTAACTATAACAACAACAACAGCAACAACAATAATGATAATAGTCTTAATAACTTTGTTACTAGAAATTAAATACACTTTAACTGAAATAAAATATAAACAATAACTATATACTAAACACTATAGTAACTAAATATGAAATACTTAAATAACTTAAAAAATAACTAGCCTATGTTAGATATGAACACATAACAATGGAAGACTAAACACCTCCCTGGGATGCTCTGCATTTGGTTTTATGCTGTTCTTACAATCCAGCATCATATTCCTTCTTCCTATCCGATTTCTTTATTCCATAATTAGAGCATCAGGTTTAACCACTAAGCCAGAACTGATATAATATTCCAACCCCTGAATACCAACTCCCCATGAAAGCCAAATGACAGCATATCAGACCAATTACCCTTGACAGCTGCAAATCTATATGAAACTGAGACCTTAAAGGACAAAAAGGGTATCGGGGTCAGTTCAGTTCTGCACGGGATTATGAATTGGCATTAGAGACACGATCCATTAACAGAATGATTTGTTCTTCAATGTTCCACAGCAGGGAATCTCACAAACCTCAAAAAAACAGATATAGCAACTGTAAAATTGAGCACAGTTAGGATATGAAAATAGATAGACATCAATTCTTAAGGCAAGACACATTGTTTGTCCATGCACTGCTCGATTTTAAGAATTTAGAAGACATTTTTGTTTCCATAACCTGACTTCTTTCAGACTAGTAGAAAGAAAATACAGAAAATACACATTTAAGTGTTTATTTTTTTTAATCTTTATCTATTTGCCTCTCTAGAATTAAATTACAATACATAACTTAATACATTGTTTTCCTCAGCTATATATATATATATATATATATATATATATATATATATTCCTGCTATGTCAAGTCAATGCATTGACAATGTTCCTGCATATGCATATGTCAGTGTTGGCGCTCACCTCCCAGCGTGGCTGAGATCAAGATGTGCGTCCCATATTTCTTGATGATGGTGTCAATGAACTGTTGCGTTGATGGCCGTCGTCCGAGCATCCGCATGCTGCGCTGAAACTCCGGCATCAAGGGCAGAGGATTCCGGATCAGATCCCGCCTCTCGATGGCCGTGTTCCTCACCTTCCAACGTGCAAACTCCCTACAGAGAGCAGAGCAGACCGTGAGGGTTGCTTATTTATCCTTGCATATGCAAATGCATTTCTACAGTGCTTTCAAACACATTTACAGTAAACACAAAAGTTCATTTGAACAGCAGACATAGTGTGTTTTATTCTCATGCCGGTACACACACACATAAATTGCTTTCACTAGAGGAGGTAACTATAGCAACAGAGGCTGTTCGAGTACTTTTTATTAGCTTCATTATTGGATGGAACATTGACAAAACATAAACACTGTCATTATCAATTTATTACCATATCACAAATATATAATTACAGAACATTAGTGTTTTATTATACAGTAATCTTTCATTTAATTGATGCTTGGCTTTTTGTGCTTAGATGTGCATGATCACCTCAGCAGATTCACTAAAGTTCTCTAACTATCTATCTATCTATCTATCTATCTATCTATCTATCTATCTATCTATCTATCTATCTATCTATCTATCTATCTATCTAAGTAAGTTCACAGAAGAAAAACATATTTGAATAACATGAGGTTAGGTAAATAAAAATGTAGCTTTTTGAGTGAACAGTTGCTTTACTGTTATTCAGTCTTGTCATGTATGACTATGATTTAATCTGGCAAAATACATTTTCAAATGCACTGGCAACTGCAAAAGCTCAACAAGCACCAGTAATCACTTATGTCCAGTGTGATAGAGGGAAAAACAAAAACAAAAACATTTTGATAATGAATACAAATCAAGGCTTTCACAATGTTATCTAATCAGCACGACTGCCACCTGTGGATCTTTACTGCTGTCACTGGATTGAAGCCGTGAGTATCTGTCCTGATTTGCCATTGGCCAAATTTGGTCTCACTAATCTCACAATTGGTTCGATTGGGATCTCATTTGGCAGCGAATCGCATGCATCTAGTTCCTGTAATGAAGTGAAAATTGAAAATCCTTGAGACATGAAATGCATTCACTGAACGATTTGTTAATAATCAGATGAAATACGCTTCAATTAGGATGAGGCTCAACAGTTGAAACTGTTTTTAAAGAAGCATCTATTTTCATAAATGCTGAGTTCAGAGTTGGACACTGGAAATGTCCATTCAGCACCTGTCTAAAGTCTAAATGTTTTAACATTGGAAAAGTGCCACAGCAGCAATCACTGCTGAACTTCTGCTAACACCTGCCACTCTGTCTGAAGGAGCCTGGACGTTCAGATCAGGAGCTGGAGGAACCTTCTGTCAGGAGATCGCCCTGACGTTCACATTTGCTTCATATATTGTTGTGCAGTGTCCACATTCACTGTGGTGTTTTAGGAAAATGCAAAACAGGGACCCTCTTTATATTAGATGGCCTTAATATCTACTTAACATGTACTTACATAAAAAAATAAGTAAAATTTACTTTTTATGTTTATAATGGGATTAACTTCATTATGACATTCCGTTGCACCTACAAATCTATTAACTCTCATTAAAGTATTAGCAGTGTTGGGCGCAATGGCATTTAAGTATAACGGCATTATATATATATATAACGGAGTTTATTGTTCATTAACGGAGTAATCTAATTAATTACTTTTCCCATTGTTGCAACGCCGTTATCTTTACTGAGAATGTAAAGTTTCACGTTACTACAATCTGGTTGAATAAAGCACGAGGTGTCATTCTTTGGCTACACATCAGCTGCCAGGAGAGAGCAGGGGTGGGGATGATGAATGGTTGGGTGGGCGGTGCCCTGCTCACGCTGTCTCACTTCACGCTCTGACTAATACTAAATACAAGACAGCGCCAGCGACAATGGCGACGAGTCGGGTAAATTCAAAGGTAGCGTTCTTGAACTGGAAGAACTACGTCTCGTTAATTGAAATTAAAGGCAAGAATGTTTCTGTAACATGCACGCTATGCCCAATATTTAAAAGTTGGATAGTGTTCTGTTTATTGTGCAGTAGGCCTAATATACAGTTACAGAGATTTTCACTAATGGCCAGGTTTTACTTTGTTTCTTTTTACCCAAGTTTTCATTTTTTGTCTTAATTTTAAATAAAATAAATACCAAATGTTCTAAAATACTGTGTATAGTGTTTTTTTTTGTTTGTTTGTTTTTTTCAATCAGTTAATATCTTTGATATGTTATAGAATGTAAAAATGTTATAGAACATTAAAATAAATAAATAAATAAATACGTCACAGGTACTTTGCTGAGTAACTAATTACTTTTACAATGTGGTAACTGACTCAATTACTTTTTGGGAGAAGTAATTTATAACTGTTTTTTAAGGTAAGATGACAGACACTGAGTATTAGTAGCATTGTCGGGTTTAGAATAATTTAACATGTACTTGCAAAGTTACTTATGGTCAGTAGAATGTCTGTTAGGAGACCATCACAATAAAGAGTTGAGAACAGATATTGAGAAGCAGCAGTTCACTAAGATTCTAGTGAGAGTCAGTTGACATGTCACTCTAAAAGATGCTGGGTTAAAAACAACCCAACTTGGGTTATTTGGCAACCCAGTCTGGGTAAATATTGGACAGAACACATACTGGGTTATTTTTTACCCAGCTGGTTGGGTAATACATTTTTACCCACCCTGCTGCTGGGTTGTTTTATTTAAGTCATCTATTCTTTACAAATTATTATATAGCTGGCTTAAAATTGGCTCAGAAGACACCAACCCTGAAACAACATACAAAACTTCCCAAACTTGCTATAAGTTTGACTGCAACCTATAATCAGTGCTGTTACTTGTGTTCACCATTTGTTTTATTACATGTTATTAACTAACAGTATGATTATTACTGTACATTTCTGCCATATGGACAACTTGACATAGTCACCACTGATAAGCTACTCCTAAATATAATGTAGAAACTTAAATTTTCTGTGAAGCTGCTAAGCAGTGATTTGTCTCATGAAAAGCGCTATGCAAATAATATAAGTTTATAATATTTCAGAATTAAGCTGAGGTTTGTTTCATGAACACAGAAGATGTTTACAGTGTTTTCATATTTGGTTTAATTGTTAGGGCCGAAGCAGATTTTGATTCCTCTCCTGTATTCACAGCTCTCTTTTCACAATGAGTCTAAACCACGGTACGTTTACGTAACACAGCAGAAGAAATGAATTATTCTTTAATAAGATATTGGGCAGATGTCAACAAATTCTGCATCACCAATAGCTATTTAGTTCTGCAGTTCTGATGTAGGATGCTAGCATTGGTTTTAGGTGTGACTCAGCTGCTTTGACACCAAGCAAACGTGTGTCTCTAAAAAGAGCTCTAGTGTGAGAGCTCTCCAAATATCCAAATGTCAGAAATGAGTCAGTGGTGGAAAGTCCTTGTGCTACTGATTGTTTTCTCAGCTATTGTCTGGTGAAAGCAGTGCTGGTGAATTGACTCCATTCGAACAACAGCATGAAAGCTGGGCGACTTCACTGACCTTACAGGTTGTGTGATAAGGAGGCCACGAAAATGCTTAATAGACTATACCTGTGAAGATATTGATCCACCTTTCCAACGTTTGTTAATGAAAAGTCAATTAACACAGTTATACAGGCTTATCTGCAAATGTTCTTGCACTTTTCAAATCCAGAAACTCTGGATGCCGTGACATGTTAATTGCGGTTCATTGTCCAAAGCAGGTTTTTTTTTTTTTTTTTTTTCAAGTCTGGGATATGGAATAACTGGGATCAAATCAAAATCAAGACATTAATAAATAATGATACAGAACGTATAAACTAAATAAAAATGTATTAAAACAAAAAATAATAAATAAATAAATATGTATTTATTTGTTTATTCATTTATTGAGTAAATGATAACATATATGTATGTTTGTTTAATATTTGTAACAAAGTTCGTAGTTCGGAGAAGAAGTCGGGAACCTGTTAACCTTACTGATGATTGCCGCGCACAAATAGAACCAAAACAACATATATAATCCTGGCCTGGTCGTCACTCCTGGTATATATATATATATATATTTTTTGGTGATGTGTTCTTGAGTGTCTTGTTTGTCCTAAACAGTAAAACTGCCTGCTGTCCATCAGAAGAAAATAATAATAATAATAATAATAATAATAATAATAATCCTTCAGTTTGTGCAAGTTCATTGGTTTTCCAGCATCTTTTGCATATTTGAACACATGTTGTACATGCATTGTGTGAGAATCAAAACAAAACATAAAAAAAAATGGTATAATAACATTTGAATTAAATTACAATTAAATAGTGTTGAAAGAGGTCAATGGGCTGACATTATTTGCAGATGAGCTGTAGTCTAGTTTGAGCACCTTTGGTCTACAGCTGCTCCTCACCTTTTCTAGAAATTTTTACCTAGACAAATTGTAAATAGAGCGGAACTGATTGTGTTCTACAAATGTTGGCGGTTTGGAGGGCTTTCGGGGTCGGTACTGTAATAAAAATAACACCAGGCGGCTGAGAGCTCTGGGCAAGTGCGTACAATTAAGTCTACCTGCGTGAAGCCGACCCTCGCTGCGCCGCGGGTGCCATAACAATTCTGGATTGACACCCTCTTATTCAGACACCTCACAAACTGCGATCAGCAGGTCTGTCTTGAGAATAAAAATATAAGGAGACCTCTGCAAAACATGACAATAATTCACTTATACGGTGGGTTTGGGCAGCCCCCCTTTCTTCGAGGAAAGTTGAACCGTTACGCCTTTGGAAATCATTCTAAGAGCTTCGTAATTACTGCTCTTCAAGGGAACGGGAACAAATATATGCAAATTGCATTGTGTCTGCTTTTGCATCAACAAATCTCAAGGTAAAGTAGTGCAGATAATGAGGCATATTAAGACTCCACATGAAATCACTCAGGAGGAGGATATAAGGTGTGTCGGCTGCACACACGTGTTCAGATGCTTGAGTAGATGGGAAGAAAATGAGACGAGGAAGCTGAGGAATAGGAAGCAACGACAGAAGGAGGAAGAGAGGCAGAAGAGTGAAGAATGAAGATGAGAACACAACTAGAGACTGGAATACTGATGAGTTCAATGCCAGACCAGACTACACCATCAACACTGCACTCAACTTGAAATTTTGATAGCATGAGCAGCATCTGAGGGTAAATGTACATCTCTGTAATATGTAAACAAATACTTTAAAAGTTAAACTGAGATGCATTTTACAGTAAAATACAATTTCAATTTCAAATTATTTATTCTTTTTACTCCAAAATGTCACATATTACTATAATTGTTTTGTCAATGCTTGATATAGTATTGTATTGTTTTGTAAAGCACTAGTTTTCTAGTTTGGAGGCATCTCACCAGCATGCTGAATGTTCAACATGTGCTCTGGTGGTTGGCAAGTATGTTATTTTTCATGCTTTCATTTCAGAAACGAGAAGCGACGACAATTGAGAGGCTGTACACATGTTGAAAACAACAGCTCTGGATATTCTGACGTTTTTCCTTCGACTCGTTGAATCGCAAGTGCGTTCCAGTGATTTTGCTGTGAAAGGCTCCGTGGGCCCTCAAATTGACCTATTACTTAGCTCCAATTCTCTCTGAGCCGATCAGCGCGTTTCAATCTCCAGCTGCATGGCTTCAGCGCGCCTCTGTTCTCCTGTGCTTGTTCGCAGGCTATTAGGGTCAGAGCACTTTCTTTCCCTCTCTCGTCTCTGGACTGTGTCCAAATTCACAGATATCAACGGTAAAGTCATCCACTGGCGGCGAATTTTACAAGAATTTCTTGTGCATTCCACTCAAGAGAAAGTTTAAGGTAATATATCTTCTGACTGCGTGTTTGCGTCCATGTGAGTAAACATGCTTAACTTTGTGCTGAAGTAAATCCGTTTAAGTATGTGTTTTATGGCCTTATGCAAGTGATTTAAAGATTTTCGTAATGCACATAAACATTGCTTTCTCAAAAACACAATCATACATACGTGATGCTCACATATCATTGTAGCCCACTTTGTGCCACTTTGTAAGTAGTCAGTACATAAGCTACCAATAAAACGATTTGGGGGAGAGTAATATCAAAACGTGTAAATTAGTGTGGCAGTAGGCATATAATAATGAGCTGAACATTTTTCACATAACCAGTCTTACATTTGTACACACTGTACATGCAGTCATTACATCTCTCTGCTGTAATATTGTACAGAATGAAGCAGAGTTCTGGACGCAACCAAAGCCAATGAGCATAGCCAGAGATTATCAGTTCAGCATCAAGTGTAAAATCTCAAATCACACGTCAGTTAAACTCCTCTCGGCTTTGGCCATTGCCGAAGAGCCATATGTGAGAGCCATATGTACTTAGGCCCATACGCTCAGATTAGCAAAAGCTGTTGGATGGGAGTTGAGATATGATTCACTGCATTATTTCTCAGCTCAACAGCAGATTTAATGACCTCTCTGAGGAACTCCTGTGATAACAAATAGCCCACGCCAGCAGAGGCTGAACATGCAGGACAGGAGTGATTATCACGCCACAAAGCCATTAGAAAGAGCCGCTGTGAGTTCGTCGCTCAAGACTGAGAAAACCTGTTTGGAGGCTTGGTTAATAGCGTTAATCAGTTGAGATATCACTTAAATGACTTGTCTGCCTAACACAGAAATCGCCTCAGAAATAGACCTGTACTTTTTCTGAATACAATGCGAGTGCTTGTCCACAAAACCCAGGGCTGTGATACTAGGCAGTGGATCTCAAGCTTTTTGACTGCAAGACCCCCACTGTTCACAACAATATTTAAATGCCTGACACTCAAAGCTTCTTTAAATTAAATTGCAGGATTAAATAAGTATAACCAATCAGCCAAACCATTTACATAAATTTTCGAGTTTTTAAGAATAATTTTAATTAGGGTTGAGGGACAAATTATGTCATGCCGAGTCTGGGATAAAACTGGTAAAAATGGTATCACTGTGACATAGTAAAATGTATTTATCAAATAATAATAATAATAATAATAATAATAATAATAATAATAATAATAATAATAATAATAATAATTAGTATTATTAGTAGTATTAGCAGTAGTAGTATGCTAAAAGTAACAATGAGGAATATCATATAGTCAAGATATTTTTACTCCATATTTTAATTTATACCGTTCTGTTTTGCAGTATCATACATTAAAAAATTGAATACATATACAAATTGTATTTTATTTTTATTTATTTTTTAAAGGTACACGGTAAAAGAAAAATACTGTACATTTAACAGTAAAATACTGGCAGCAGGGATGCCAGCAAGTTACTGTAAATGTTATCAATCAATCAATTTTTGATTACAGTAGAATTCTGTAAATAAAATTACAGTAAAAAATACAGTATTTACAGTATTTTTATATGTTGTATACTGCCTTTTTAAATAAATATTAAATTTTACTTAAATTTAATTGGGTTGTCCACAATTACCCTCCACAGAACACCCTTAAAAAAAAAAATATATATATATATATATATATATATATATTTTTTTTTTTTTTTTTTTTTTTTTTTTACTCTGTGGAGGTTAATTGTGGGACAACCCAATTATGTTTACATTCATTCTCAAGATCTACCAAACATGTGGAAAGCATTTCCTTCCCTAATATTTGTGAATTATTATTGTTATACTATAAATATTGATATATGGGAGAAGTGATACTACTTTTTAGCCTTTCTTAGCCTTTTTTTAATAATCTTAATCTTAATTATTTTGAATCATTCTATGTAATCTTGAGGCCTACTTGGAAGTTTGTTCTGTCTCTCAGACCTGCTAATACTGCTATTTATTGTTAACCTGACTATAGCCAGTGTAAAAACAAACATTGCTGGCATTTGTGAAGGCATTTTAATGTTTTCATTTCATTTCATTTAAATCGAGCACTGGTAGCTCTCATGTAAACTGCCCATGCTGTCTTCTGTCCTTGGACAGATTTTGAATTTGAAGCCACTTGACTCACTGAATCGCACACAAGCGGATCTTTTTCTTGCATGCACGGTTTATATATTTAGAAATACAGCAATGTAGAGCAACGAGACAGTGTCAGCATTCCTCTGCCATCCGTTCATCTATTAGAGACCAGCAGGTTTTTAGTGCTGGGTGAGAATTCAGACTAAGTCGGATATTATACATATATAAAGTCTAAATCTGAGCATGCCTTGCCTTAGAAAACTAGGACAAAAACTACATTTGTATAAAATATGACAACTGAACAATATTCCGACACCTATATGTGCCCTCGGCATGCATCGGTTTGTTCCTCAGACACACAACAAAACAACAGATCACAGAAAAAAGAAAAAAAAAAGAAAAAAAAAACTCTTTCAGTACAGACACCAAAAACACAACACATATTTGTTTGTTTCTGTGTAAATATATCCTGCACAAATCACACTGAACTCGCGGCGGCCTGTCACAAGCTAATTCCCCCGTGCACTCTTCTGAGGGAACAGCTCTGAACATTTATAGCAGGACCCCGTCTGTTTTGCCCCATCAGACAGACAGCAGTGTAATCAAAGACAATCGCTCATCTGAGTAGAGGACAAATCCCACCAGGCTCTGCTTCGCCTAATGATTGCATCTGATGCTTGGCTAGCAATCCGGTTGTATTTTATGACCCAAACACAGCATTCAGATACAATGGAGAGACACTTTTCACAATCCAATTAATTCCTAACAGAAAAAAATCACGTCTGACCCCTTTATGTTTCTCATGCCAAATATCCCTTCTCACTCATAAATACAGTATGTTATGTTATTGTAAAAGTATAATTAGTTGCCAATGCCATTCCATGCGTTCTTGTTACTTTGGAAAACCTGCTTTTAAGAGTGAGAGCGTTTCCTAAATTTTTAATGTTTTTTGCATATTTCTATCGAACACATTTCCAGATATCTATTTGCTATTATTGAGGTAGCTGTCAATGGTTTAAGCATCCCTTCAAACCATTGCTCTGGAATGACAGTAGTTTATCTGAAAGACAAAGAGAGGTGACAAAGTATTTTGATGTACTGTATGTTTCAGGCTGAAGGCTTTTGTTAAATGTTGGGTTTTGTGCACGTTCTGCATGTCCATAATCTACATCTCTAATCCTTCCCAATGCCTAAACTTAACATCTACCTGACTAACTATTAATAAGCAGCAAATTAGGAGTTTTTTGATGCAAAGTCAAAGTTAATGCTTAAAATAATGTGTGACAGAGTTTTCCTTTGGCATTAGAACTACTGCATAAAATAATCTCTGTGACCAACAGAAGTTTTACGATTCTTACACATTTTGTTTATGAACATAACCATCATAAATGGACATAGTGTTTATGAATTATGAAGCCTAAGCAACCGGCAGAAGTGAAACGTATCCAGTTTACAATGAAACCAACTTAAGCTTCAAACAGCTCGGTCTTTATTTAAAAGCATGTTCCTTGAAAGTTTGAATTAGAAGGGTTTACACATGTGCAATGATAAACACCACAAGGCTGTGAAAGTGACTAGTGAGTAGATGAGTTTACCTGTTTGGTGTGACAATGAATTTTGCCAACAACCTTATGTAATCCAATTCAGCTACTTTTTAGCAACTGTCCTTTTCAAGATAAATATATATATATATAGTCACGGGACGAGCACAAGACAGACACAGTGGGCGTGGCGTCAGGCCTCGGAGAGGCTTTTATTAACAGAAATCATAAAACAACAGGGAACAAAAGTGGCCAAAGGGGGAAAGTGTCCAAAATAACAGGGAATCTGGTGTCCTCGTCGTGCTGCGGGGTTTGTGTGGGTCGGGCAGTGTTCATCGAGGAAGGGTCCAGGCAAGGGGCAGAGTCCGGCGGCCGCACGCGCTCCCCTCCTCGGTCCGGGGCGCGAGGGGCGGCGGCTTCTCCTAGCGGCCGCGTCTCTCTCGTTGGCCGCGGCGCTGGTAGGGGATGGACGGCCCGGTATTCTGGCCTGTCGGCCGTGTATACGGGTGCGGTTCCCATCCGGATCGCGGGTCCGGCAGCTCACGTCTTGGTGGCACGGGAGTCCCTCAACGCACCCTTCCTGGACCCATGAGGCACCAGTGTGCATGCACGGGGAAGAGACCGGTCTCCTGAGGAGAGGCGCGTTGGGCTTTTAAACAGTGGCGGTGATGAGGCTCCATTTCCTTCAGGTGTGCCCCATCACACGCCGCCAGCCCTGACTCGTACAGCGCCCCTCCTCTCACACACCCACTCCAGTCGGGAGCCTGGTGAAGGGCGGCGATTTAGGACGGGGTGCCGGTGACAATCAGGGAGGAGGCAGCTGACTCGTCACAATATATATATATATTTATATATTGTTTTTTTTTTTGTTTTTTTTTAGAAAATATTACTGATGTATTTTGTCATAGAATATAACATGACAATACCTTGAGCTTTGGTTCACCACAGAACTTGTTTCAAGCATTTGAATAAAACCCCTTTCAAAAGGCCCATTGACTTCAGGACCATAAATCTGGCAAAAATGCTCACTCGTATCAGTGTTTTAAAACACATTCCTGCAAAACTCTATTCACTTTGGCAGGAAAGTGTCTGCTGAGCACATATAGATGTACCACATTTAGCAGTTCACATAAACTGATTTAACCATTGAAGGCATTTATCCACTTTTTTTTGAAAGCCAGAGATTAAATATGTGACATAATGTACTGGGTGCAATCAGTGGCTGGATCATTCCCATAATGCAGTACTATTTGAACTACTATTTGAGCAGAGTGCGAGGAAGAGGTTTTAATTTATAATGTACCATGGTGTACCAAAGTGGCTGATCTCAAGGACTGCTGAAAGAACAAGTGAAGGAGAGATATTTTGAGAGAAGCATTTGAAGAAGAGTTTCACCCACATCATGAATTCTAAGGCAGGTTAATTGAGTTTGGCATTGTAGATTAATTGCACATCTAAGCTTGTGTGCAGAAAAAAAAACAACAGTATGCTTTGAAACAACGTTGTATTGTGAAAAGTGCTATATGAATAGCTCCATTTGACTTGACACATTGTGACAGGATTTTTCATGTCTCATGTCAAAATTTACAGATTCCTTAAATTACAGGACACACATTTTAACATTTAAATTGTTAAACGTTCTTAATAATTGATTATTTACAGAACTAGATCAAATTAACATCAGGCAGAGACTGACAGTTAGCTTACAGTCAGTTGAAAGTTTCCATATTTTGAAATAAAAAATATTTTTATGATTTGATTAAACAGGAATGTTTCAGAGTCATAAAACCACAACACTTCACAAACATTTTTTATTCGAAATGATGTAACTTCCTTGATGGCGATGTCATTTAGTTTTTTAGTCATTTAGATGTTCATTTAGATTTGTTAGTTAAAAGTGTTTAACAAAAGACTAACAGAATTAATACTTATTATAAAGTAAATCAATATTCCAAAACAAAAAACAATTTAAATACAGAAGAAAAAAAAACAATACATGTTTCCTAATAAATTGATAAAAAATGAGTATCCACTCAAACTAGGTAGGCATGCAAAATAATAATATCATGGATTCAGAAATGCTGATACCTTTTGCAGGTTAGTTGGGAAAAAGCCACTCTTGACCTTTCTGCAAATCACAAAGGATCAGCCATATAGTCGTGTACAGAGACTCCTGCCCCATCTAATCACAATCTGCCAGTTGATAAAGTGCACAAATGCACAAATACACACTTGTACTGTATATACTTCATGCCATCCATGAAGCAATTTCACAGGGAAATTAATTTTGCTCTAAAAATTGGTGACATTAAAAGAGGGAATGTGCGGATAATCCAACATGTGGAATGGTTTCTCTGAACGGAAGCTCCTGACAGCACCATCTTTCAGTCCGTAAAAGACACGAGGGAGCTATTTTTCCTGAGCTTTCTTAAATGAATGGCCGCTAATAGTGCCTGAAAACAACATTTCTGTCAATGGAAGTTTGGTTAAACATGCATGTGAATCCCTACAGAGTTCCTCTCCTTATATTCATTGTTTAAAATTTAAGAAATAGTTTTCAGTGCCAGATTGATTCACGCTAACAGAACATTGCAAAATATATGAACTCTTTGCTAATAAAGAAAGGCACAGAAGCCAGTTGATAAGTGTTCTCCCTCCTTCCTCCCAGGTTTCAGCACCAATGTAACAAAGTTCAAAGATCTGGAAGGAGACGGGAACCACCGAACATTCAGACACAAAAATCTAATAAATAAACAAAACGAAAGTAACTCCCACCTGTCCACGTCGACCTATAGGGATGCGACACCTATCTCAGAACTCGTAGGTCCTTCAGTATTATCGCTAGCTTTGCATTGCTCAATAGCTAATTACCCACATTCATCCTGGACTCCACCTCTTGTCAGTCAGGATTCAGCCTTCTGATTCTCCTTGAATCAGACCAATTTCTAAAATGTTACAGTACATGAATTATTGAAGCTTAATGATATCTGCAATAAATTTATGATGGTTCTGTTCCGTTTACACTGGGGTTTATTGATGCTTTCACTGCTCTTATCCATGCTAGACTCCAGAGAGTTCTTGCCCAGAACAGAACCATATCTCCAATCCAAATTGTATGCTGATTGTCAGTCACCTTTGACAATAGTGGTCCTGACAGAAATTATGTTTATTTATAAAATGAGATTAAATGCTTTATTTTGAGGGTCTCTTTTGAACAATCTTTTGATAATAAGTAACCTTATACCTGCATGTCTACTAATTCTCGTTAGAGTATGAGTAGACTTAATATCTGCTCTTTATTGTGATGGTCTCCCAACAGTCTACTGAGTAACTAAAGTAGCTTTGCAAGTACATGTCAACTTATTGTAACCCTAACCCTACCAGTCTACTAATACTTTACTAACACTCTATTGAGAGTTAGTACTCGTGTAGGTGTAAAGGGACCATCAAAATAACTTCAAACCAAATCACATTGCCAGCTTCTGGTCCGGCATGCATAATGTAGTTTAGACAAGACTGACTCTAATAAACCAGCCTGTCAAATTTGTTTTGTGCATGCTGTTTACAAATTATGTCACAATTCCAGGAACTGGTTATTTCTCCTAAACAGTTAAAATATAAACAAGACCCATCTTGAGGCAGATTCTTTGACATTTTTTGTGTGCAATATGCATCAGATGGTCAGTGTTACCAATTATGATCACCCGTATTTTTAGGCACCTGATGGGGAATTGGTACTCATTTAACTCATTACTCGTTTTCACATTAAAAGACTTTAACCAGTTGATAAATTACATAAACAGTGAAGTTACGGATGCAAAAATAGCCATGTTCATGAAAAGAAACAGAAAAAAAAAAACATATTGAAAGGGCCTGTGAAAACATAGCCCAATGTTTTAAATAATTTTACTAATCAAACATCTTGTGACTGATGAGCAATTAACAGCAGAAGAAACCCTGATGTGCAGTTCTGTCTCAATCACTTGCTCTCTTCCCATCTCACACTTCTCCTGTTCTTTCACAGGTACCTTGTCAGTGTCTCTTCTCTTAGTTCCCAATAAGACTTCCTCTTAAAGTGGAAACTGGAAGAGCTGCACAATGCGGATTTTCATAATCATCAGCCCAGTAAAACCAAACCCATAAATCACCGCAGCACAAATACAACCAGACTATACAATCCACTACCCTTAAATATACAGGCTCTGTGAAAGTAGGTTTGAAAATCAATGCATTTCATTTCCATTGCATGTTCCTTATGCCACCTGGCCTTATTTTCATTCTCTTCACAATGGTTAAATGCAGTCAGAAACTTGGAAAAGTTTGAAAAGGAGAGTCAAAGTGTGTGTGGTTTGTTTTATTGTGGCTTAATGGAAATGAAACCACACCGGCCTCTTTTACAATCCATATAAACTATTTCAGGCACAACATAAGAAGTGTGAACGTGTGATAGAAAGGCAATTAAATGTCTTTACATTCAGTGCAGTTCAGAGACAAGAGGTCCATGGGTAGGGTGAGACTTGATTTTATGCATGAGTTGTTGATTGGCTGTTTATATGTGGGCGTGGCACTGAAAAGTGTATGCAAATGAGAGTGATCTTGCAGGGGTGGGGCTTAATCTGACTAATATTTGGATAAATAATAATTTCATAAGAGATAATTGAATCAGGTTATGCCATTTTGAATAACCCTGTGCTGTGCTAAAAGTCATTTATTTAAATAACATAAAAAAGAAAGAAACATGCATGGATTTCATAAATCTATAACTTGCATTTAGAAGATAGGTCAATTTTCATTTCATGCCAACTGTAAAGACAATGCACGATGAATTCCTTCATTCTAAAATGTCTTCCATTAAGTCAATATCCAAGAGTTAAGAGAGCATAAAGAAGAACACAAAGAGAAGAATAACCTCTGCTTTGATGTTGTCATTTCCTGATATATATTTAATATTTTCAGCACACACTGCAACATTGTACAGGCCCATTTGCAATCAAACCCATCTAATGATGGTCACTATGGAGACCAGCACAATACTCTGTTTGCTGTAGAAACTCAATGTTCTCAACTGGATCACTGTTAATTTGTACTTTAGCACATTTGGGCTGGTAAGTGCTCATTAGTAGTACTTGGAGTCACTCTTTTAGGGTTATTGATATGAGCATACACTTAAATTTCATTGTGTGACTCATCCCACACAGATATGAATGATTCCTGGAATCATACGTGTGTGAAAGGACAGATCTTAGTAACCACCTAGGTCACCAAAAACTTGGAATAGTAACCGATTGCAATGTTTTAAGAGCAATAACAACCACACAGAAGATGACATGCTAAAAATAAAGCCAAACACCTCAGCACATTTGTGTAGCCAGAATCAATTACAAAAAAAAAATGTTGGCTCGTTTATAAATGCTTTATATATATATATATATATATATATAAAAAAAAAAAAAAAAAAAAAAACTTTAAGCGAAAATGAATTACACTTAAAAGCACAATATGGAAAAGATTTTTATTAAAATATCAAAAAACCACTAGAAAATTGTTATTGTTAATATATATATATATATATATATATATATATATATATATATCTGACTTGCGTACTTAAAGTATCCCAAATGGTGTATCTTAAAAGTATTTAAAGTATCCCGGTGCCGAGAGTAGCATTATAACAGAACTTTCAAATGTATCTAGCATAAAAAAAAAAAAAAAAAAAACAGTGCTGTTAACCCCACATAATCACAACTGGAAGGAGCGGAAGCGGTAGACTGTGGCATATATATATATATATATATATATATATATATATATATATATATATATATATATATATATGAATATAAATACTAGGGGTGTAACAGTACATGTATTCATCCCAAACTGCCACGTAACGGATGTCACCGTCGTCAGATGGCATTTTAGTTTTATTTTGGCCGTTCTCTATTCCAGAACTGCACACAAACTGTATTGCAATCATTTCCCAAAATGTAATTTGTGTAGAATTTTTATGAGGTCTGTAGAGAGAAGAAAATATTGTATCAGGCATATCAAAATCACTTTTCATGATGCTCAGAATATAGGAAGACAAATATGTGTGGGGTTATATGAAAGTAGATCTCTAAGAGGAACTGACTGTCTTCAGAAATGTTTCAGTGGCATTTTCTTTTCATCTTACTGCCATATAATGCATATTAAAGTAATGTTTATAAGCACAGCTGCTTTGTTTACATCAGAAAGTGAGGAAAAGCTGTATCGCTGCTGTTCCATAAACGCCACCTGCTGTCTGAGAATAAATCTGCATTTTCATTCAGTCCATCTGCTGTTTTTGTTTTTTACAGGTGTCTTATGTAAATAAATTCACAAATCTAAAGTCAGTCCATTCTGTTTTTGCTTTAAATCTTGAAATTATACAATCTAATTCAAATAAAAAAACAATTGTTCATGCTACAAGTATGAAGCACTACTGTCTTTTCAAAAAAAAAAAAAAATGCTAAAACAACAACAACAACAAAACATGTTCTGTTGTATTGCACTCATATCGAACCGTGACCCCAAAACAAAGTTACATACCGAAACATGATTTATGTGTACCATTATACCCCATTAACTACATACATGTAAAAGCATTTAATATTTTCTAAATATATACTGTATTTGTGTGTCTTTATATATTTTATATATAGTAAATATACACAGTACACACACACACACATATTACATAAACAAAAACTGTAATTTTGGATGCAATTAATCATGAACAATCATTGCCCAACAATAATTAAAATACATTTTAGCATTATATTTTAACTATATTTGAGTTGGTTAAGTTGGTTAAAAAAAAACACTAAATATGCATTTAATATAAATGTAATTGCAAAATGATACGCATATGATGTACTGCATGTCTGTTCACCAAACTCTCTCTGCATTTTGATCTGCAGAATCAGGCCTTCCAATATTAATAGTTACTTTCCTCACACGTATGTGTCGTTCACAGCCCAACACGCGCCAATATGTGACAGCAGACGGTGGGTGAACGTCCCGCAGCGTCCGTCTGTCCACAGAGAGCCTGCCATTCACACAATGACAGACCCAAAGAAAATCCTACATTTCCATTGCAAAGGGGATGTCATGTTCCTGGCTAAGGTTTGCTTTATGGAGTGACATTAGCTGTCACCTGCATGGCCCTAATTTGGAACGACAGGAGAAGGAATAAAACAGACCTGACAGCTTTTCACAGGAAACAGCTACTTGTCGGACTCCGATTTGAACATTCACAAAATGCTCCACTTTTCTGCACCGAATGACATGCCTGGCAGTGGCTGCAATGATTACTCAAGTCATCTGTGAAGTCTGACATAAATACAGATGTGACGTTTATGGAAAAGTTTTCTGCTGATGTAAAAACCCTGGTAAAACGGGAGTTGAGATGCAATTATATCCACACCAGCCCTTTGTTACTGTGATAAGTTAGAGATGAACTCAACACTTTTACTCAGGTAAACTTTATCAGCTATTTCTCATGATTCTCCTCTCTTTTGCTTTCTAGTAGACAAACTTTTCTGCTGTCTTTTTCTGGACCTCAGGGGTGTGTTGAAAGTAAAAACTCAAGCAAAGAGTGAAAATGTCTGCGATGAGAATTTGAGGGGTATTATATGCCTTTTTACAGGATGAGAGATGAACTGCATGAAATAGTAGATGTTTAACACTGATGTGAACTAACGCAGTTTTGAATAAGATGCCTAAAGTACTCAGTCTGAAAGAAAAACATCTCTGGTTTTTAGTTTTGTTTTCAATTCCATTTAAAAGCATTCAACTCATACTGTCAGCAAAACTATACAGATTATAGTGCAGTTTGATAATAAACGTATAAATCTGTTTCAGGTTTGCTTTACTATGTAGAGTGTTTTCACATCTATCTCATTTGGAGTGTTTGTTTATTATTATTATTATTATTATTATTATTATTAATTCATTTTTTCAGCATATATGCACACCTGAACAAGCTTGAAAACCAACTCTGAAGTGGCTCGCTGCTGGTTAGAAAACAGTCTGACCCAAAGGACCAGCAAACCGTTCTGTATCATAAATAAGGGAGAAATTATTACAATTTATAAAGAAATAATTATAAATATAGCTGCAAGCAGCGATGTCGGGCTCAAGCCATCAGTGCAACGCCATCCCGGTGGCATCGGGAAAACTGTGCCCAGCGGGCATAAGCATTTACAGTAACCCTCTGACAATCAAGTTTTAAGGAATGCGGCAGTTAAAGGGTTAATCCGACCAATCTAGACTTTGAAATCACATACACAGAACAATATATATAACTTTAGTAACACATTATTTTTATATTTATAAAAAAATGTATAAGGTGTGCATTATAGCTGACACCTATATGAACACATTACAATTGTTTTGTGACTGCAAGTCTTTCTTCTCAAATGCTATTGAGCTTCAAATTTGCATTTGAGCCCATGTGAAAAAGTAGCAAATTTACATATGACTTACAGTTTGTTGTAATAAATATCAAACATTCAAATTAATTGTGCATTATAGCTGTCACCTAGATGAACAATTACAGTTGTTTTTGTAAGTAATTCTCTTCAAATGCTACTGACGTTAGAAAAGTGTATAACAATATCACATGTAACTTTAGAGACCGTCCCTAAATTTGAGACTCTTGAATGTCCAATGTCAAGACAGCTTTATGCCTTTTTTTTTTTTTTCTTTAGTTTTCTTTTCTCTGTGTCGGATTGCTGATGTCCTATACCCAGGCATAGATGTCCATCCATCAATTACGAACGGATGGGAGAATGGCGCATGTTTTTTTTTTTTTTTTTTTTTTTTTTTGAGCAACTGGGATGGTGCCCCCTCTGGGAGTTGGTGCCCTACGAAGACTGCATACTCTGCATATAGGGAGTGGTGGTACTATCTGGAAGATATATTCCTCAAACCATCGTACAAGAGGAGGTGATGCTAATCCTTGAAGAATCGCTCAAAAGCTATTTAAGTGTACAGTTTCCTTTTATTGCATCTTTAAATAAATATTTCTGAATTCTGAATCAAACTGGGTTGGGTTTATTTATTTATTTTATGAGACAACTGAGACTTTAATCTCCTTTGTAATATATGTGCTTTTAATTAAACCAAGAACAATTTATTTATAGATGTATTACTGCTTAATAATGACTATTATTAAGGGAAAAGGCTTTATAATCATGAAATATTTACTAATGCTTAGCTAATGAGTGCAGTTATTATAAAGTGTTACCAATGCATTTACTAATGTTAACAAATTAGACATTATTTTACAGTGTTACCAAATCCTTAAATAATTTATTAGTGTTTTGTAATGATTTTAATTACCTATAAGCATTTGTGAAATAGTTTTGCTTGCATTGCAGCTTTATCTGTCAGTTGAAGAGTTTTACTGTTACATCCATGAGATTAATACATGTCATGTCACAGAATGTCATAGGTCAGTATCAAATGAGTTTGAAATTATTATTTGCAGCACAAATAAGGATTATTAGGATGTTTTTAAATCCCTAAAACTGTCAGAAAAGGATAAGGCCTAAGAGATTTCTTAACCTGTAATGAAAGGAAAAAAAACGCCACCATTAGCAACAACAAAAACAATAACAATTTAAAATATAGATTTTTTTTCCTGATTATTAAAGGGATGATTAGGTCTCTCTCTCTCTCTCTCTCTCTCTCTCTCTCTCTCTCTCTGCCAGACAGCCCCTCCCTACAATCCACACACACTGTCAATCACCAAAAATTCACAGTCACCAACCCCCACCCACCACCAGGATGGTCCTGTCCTTACCTTCCGGGGGGGGGTCTGCTGCGCCCCTGCCTTCGTCTTCAGGCAGGAAATGCAGATTCGCTACCCTCGGATTACGAACCATGGACGGGGCCTTCCGCCAAAGAAATTTATATTTGTGCTCGCTGAGCTGTCAATAAATGTATGCTTCGTACATTCCTCTATCTCCCGAGTCTTTCTGGTAGAAATATAATGATATGCGTTCAACAAGGTAGCCCAATAACCCAAACGACGTAACAGGCAACGCCCCTGACACTCCCGAAGAAGAAAAAAACACCAACTTATATGTTTATGTTGGGCGACTCAGTCAGGCGCTCGCTCACTCAGTACGCGCTGAAGGCTCGTTGCAAAACGGCCAATGCGTTTAACAGACCAGAAAAAAGAAGATCCTCCAGTAACCAACAGGTCTGGTGTTTGGGTGCACTTTGGATTCCCTTTAAGCTATAATGGTGATGGCAAGAGAGTGGTGGATAAAAAAACAACGGTATGTCGCATCTGCAACATGACAGGGTACACCAGCGGGAATACAAAAAAAAAAAAAAAAAAAAAAAAACACCAGCGGGAATACTTGAAACATGTCAACTCATTTACGCTGACATCACCTTATTGTGTCAGTATCTGGGAAAAGACGAAAAAAAAGGAGAAACAAGCACGCAACAAACTATCCCTCCAGCATTTAGACACCGGTATTATAGCTTACAGGGAATCCAAAGTGCACCCACACCAGACCTGTTGGTTATTTTAGGATCTTATATTTCTGGTCTGTTAAATGCATTAGACATTTTGCAACGAGCCTTCAGCGCGTGCTGAGTGAGCGAGCGCCTTAGAGGCCGTTCACATATCGCGCCTAAAAACGCATGGAAAACGCTAAGCGCATCTTTCTCCTCCTTTCCAAAGCGCTCGGGCAGAAGCGCTCATGAGGCGTCTGTCTTTGCTAAGCAACAATGACGTGCTCTCTCCATGAGACGCGGAAATTTCAGCGAATGATAAATGGATTTGCAGCTCTAAAAATCGCTTGCAGTAGCTCTGCTACTAAATTTATTTCAAAATTGCAATCCATATACAACTGTGAACAGCTGTTCCTTCATCTTGGCTGAGTTTTCAACGTTGTTACGGGAAAGGATGAAGCTGATTGGTTAGTTCTTGTCACATGACCCGCGGTGCGCTTGCGGCATTCTGAAAAGTTGAGATGTTTTTACATTTTGCTGTATCTAAAACGTACCGAACCGAACCGAACCGTGACATCAGTGTATCGTATCGAACTGAACCGTGAATTTTGTGAACCGTTACACCCCTAATATATATATATATATATATATAAATTCAAGTGTACAGTTTTCTTTTATTGCATCTTGAAATAAATATTTATGAGTTCTGTGTTTGTTTATTTTATTTATTTTATTTTTTATTTTACATTTTTTTAGGAAGATTACAGCCTTTAATCTCCTCAAAATAAATGTGCATATAAACCATGAACAATTTAATTATAGCTGTATTTATAAAATGCTTACTAAAATATTAATTTTGGGAGAAGGCTATATAAAGCATGAACTGACTATTTACTAATGCTTAGCTAAGAATTGCAGCTATTATGAAGTGTTACCAATGCATTTACTAATGTTAACAATTGAGACATTATTTTAAAGTGTTACCAAATCCTTAAATAATTTAAAAGTGTTTTGTTATGATTTCATTAACCTATAAGCATTTGTGAAATAGTTCTGCTTGCATTACAGCTTAGTCTTCATCTGTGAGCTGAACAGTTTTACTGTTACATCCTTGAGATTATGTAAATTCAAATAAATGTCATGTCACAGGGTGTCAGAGGTCAGTATCAAATGAGTTTGAAATTATTATTTGCAGCACAAATAAGGTTTTTTAGGATTTTTTTTAATCCCTGAAACTGTCAGAAAAGGATAAGGCCTAAGATATTTCTTAAGCTGTAATCAAAACAGCACAATTAACAACAACAACAAAAAAACATCTGGTGATTAAAGAGATGTTTAAGTCTCTCTCTCTCTCTCTCTCTCTCTCTCTCTGTCTGTCTGTCTGCCACTCAGCTCACACCCCTCCCCCACTCACACTCACACACACACACAGTCAGCACTCATACATTCCTCAAACAGAGTGACAGAGTGAGATCAGATGTCTGACAGTTTTTTAATTTTCTTTTAATCATACAGTGCTGTAAAGTCATGAAACTATGCATATTTCCTCAGAATCACTGGTTTTCTAAATGAAAAATGTTTTTTAAAGGTTTGGAAGCTGCAATTTAAAAATAGAAGACGATTAATGTTTCACTTTTTACTGTCATTTCAAAAAATCACCACGACAAAACCGTTCAAGCTAACCAAAATCTGTTCGCAATTTAAGTTCCTCGATGTTTTTTCTTCATGTAGACAAAGTTTTGTGTGTATAGTGTACTTCCCCTGTGAGGAGTATTCATTAATTTTACAACTGTAAAATCTCAAAAATACACATTCAAATCAAAATAGCCGACTTCCTGTTGATCGTAGCTTATGACTGTGAATTAGAAAGTTGTCCGTCTTGATAAGAACAATTTATGTACCAAGTTTGGTGTCTGTAGCTAAAACTAACCCCCCCACTTTTGACAAAAGGTGGCGCTATAGAGTGCCTCTTCCACGCCCTTTTCAAAGCTTTTGCCATGGTTTAGCTATCTTTAATACTGATATCTGTTTCGAGTTTCATGTAAATCTGAGCTTGTTGTCTGCCTAAAAATCACCAGAACAGAACATTCAAGTTTGACACGTTGCCATGGCAACACTATATTAGATATCAATATCCCCACAACAGATTTTCTTCGGCCGTGTTTTGTCATTATTCTGATGAAGTTTGAAGCAAATCAAGTAAAAATAAGATGCTGAATTCAAAGCGTTTTGAAAATGATTCACTTCCTGCTGCCAGTTGGTGGCGCTATAACTTTGACTCCTAATAGTCACATATATACGATCGGTATCATACAACGAACAAACAAATTAAGTTTGATCAAATTCAGGAAATGTATGTGGATGTTATTAGACATTTCCTGTTTCTCATTTCTCGCCATAATTTCAACGCCTCGCCACGGGCAAACCGTTCGAGATATCAAAAATCTCTTCGCAATTTAGCATCCCCAATGTCTTGAGATCGTGTTCACCGAGTTTTGTGGTGAACGGGTGGAGTTCCTCAGAGGAGTATATCAAATTCCAGAGCATGTGTTTTTCATAAAACCCTAAATAGCCAACTTCCTGTTGGGCGGAGCTTATGACATGCAGTGTGAAAGTTGTTTGGTTTGATGAGTTATATATATGTACCAAGTTTCATATGTATACGTGCAAGTATGCATGATATATGGCCCTCAGTACTACAGGGGGCGCTGTAGAGCCCCTGTGCCACGCCCGTGTATCAGACTCTGCCCGGCCCTAATGGCCGCAGGTTCCAAGGTGTGTGCCAATTTTCAAGAGTTTTTGAGTATGTTAAGGACCCCAAAAGCCCCCGAAACCTTGGAAAAAAATTAGAAGAATAAAGAAAAAAAAAAAAAAAAAAAATAATCCTAAGGAAAACAATAGGGCTCTCGCCCTCCAGGCTTGAGCCCTAATAATAATAATTCAGCAGTGTCTGATTCTCAATGAAACATTCTCATTTGTATCAGTCAACATATTTGGTCACACTTTATTTTAAGGTTTAATTCTTGCTGTTAACAAACAGTTAACTACAACTTTTGCCTAAACAAACTCTTAATTTGCTGCTTAGTAATAGTTAGTAAGTTAAGTTTAGGTAATGAGTAGGGTTGGAGATGTAGAATACAGTCATAGGCAGAATATGTGCTTTATTATTACTAATAAATAGCAATATGCTTAAGTGTTACCCTACATTTTATCATTCCAAGTTATTTGCTCCCCTGATACTTAAACATCATTTTGATATTAAAAAAGGAAACATATGTTTTTCCTCATGGCGAATTGGTCAGCTATATTATGTAAAAAAGCTGCATGGGTTGATAGGTAACATAATTGATAATTTCACAATTTCCACTCAAAAATTCAATAGCAGACCTAGTCTTGTTTTTGACTAGGTTAAAATATTATTTAATATGTACTTTTAAATAATAGAATAAACTTCTAAAAAAAAAAAAAAAAAAAAAAAAAAGTAACCGAGAAAATATGAGTTTGACTGTTTTAATATAGTAATACTAATTGATAAATGTAAATAGGTTTATTCTGATGCCGCCTATGAGCCCCAGGCCCCATGGTTGTGAAGAAATGCTCTACAAGCACTATAACAAAGCGGGAGATTTTTGTGATGGACATATATAGATAAGCCACAGTGCTAATACTCCATTAATAAACTGCATATGAGCTGCTGTTATAAGGCCTCTAATAAAGCCACTTATATCATGATGGTGAGCTGATCTGCCTTTGTGAGAGCTGTTTGTGTTAATGGTTAGCTGTCACACACACACACACACACACACACACACCTACAGAAATAAAGCAGATGCAAGTCGGGAAAATAATATAATTACAGTACAACTCAAATATATTAATATAAGTATCCATATGCAATTTGAAAAGGTTTCAAGTTTAACCTAAGGGTTTTACTCTCTGATTTCATGGCAGAATCTATCTGCATACTGCTGCTAAAAAAAATAAAATAATAAAAAAAAAAACATTAAGGAGGAAAGCTTTCTTAAAATTATAAAATATTCAAAATGAATAGATCAGAATGTATCTTACTTTTATGCATTATTGAGTATTGATGCCATTCCAGATTTGTTTTTTCATCGATTTGTCAACTAGACTAAGGATGTTTCTCCTAAAACTCCTTAGAAGAAAACTAATGATGGACTTGGTTTTGGTGCCGGCCCACTTCAAGCACTATGACAACAATACCTACGCTTTTGGAAACACATCATTTCCATCCAAACACAATGTTTAAATAAATATGCATACTCTAATTACCATAAAATGCCTGAGCGTAAATGAACTAGTTTATGGAAGGTGCTTCACAGACCCACATCAATTTTAGCATAGCCGATTTATGATTATGTCTTTTAATACAGATATAATGTGTAAGCACTGTCAGTTTCAAGACCAAAAAAAAAGGTGTTAATTTTCTCTAGAAAAATCAGAATGGGCTGGGTTTTAAGTGAAAATCTACAGGATTTGTGCTTGCTTTAATCATCCACCATGGGAATATTCTGCATCACAAACAGTGCACAAAAGACAAGCTTTATCACACATTATTTCTAGAGACATACCTGTGTTACTGGTTACACTTTGTTTTAAGGTGTCCTTGTTACAGTGCCTTCTTTTGCCTTCTTTTAAGTTGCTTGTTAGGTTACTTGCATGCAACACTCTATTGTGTTTTACATTAAATCATCAAAATTAGTTGAGCAATTTATATTTTTTTTTCTTCTTCTTCTTCTTCTTCTTATTATTATTATTAATACATTAATCTATTTTTATTTATTTTATTTTATTTTTGTTAAAGGGTTAGTTCATATTTTTCACCATTAGAATCATGTGAGGTATGTTTTAATATGGATGGATGCACTGTATTTGACTACTTTTGGAATGTTGAAACAAAAACAAATGCACATGCCATTATGAAGGTTGGAAGATCCAGGGCAAATGTTTTATATGACTTTTATATGACGGTTGGATTTGTCTGAAAGAAGAGAGTCATATTCACCTACGATGCTTTGAGGGCAGGTAAAACAAACTAATTTTCATTTTTAATTCACGATAATAACACTGATATACACGGGGTGGGCTGCTTTACTTCACAGGACCATGGTTCAGTCACAAGAGACATGAAGTTAGACATGAAAGTCCATGCAGGGAAGTGGGCCAGTGCAAAAGATATTAAAGTCAATACACAAGAAAGACATTCAGAGGTTTGTTCAGTTCTCTAAAAGTGATGCTCGACTTAACAAACAACACTAACCGTAGTAATGAAAGTATCGTGGGAGTAGTATCTTCAATGCCTTGTTTTCTCCCTTAACATCCTGTGTTAATTCTGAAGACCCTACATTCCACATTCAACGGTTTCAAACAAACATGGCCGGCACCCTTGCATCTGAGCACATTTTCTTCCCTGCAGTGGTGTGAATAAACTCCCCGGAGATGTTCTATCAGCCCACTCGATGGTTTAGGCAGTGCTTAACCCTGACATGTCTTCCAGCTCCATTTCTCTGCTAATTGCCAGCTCTTCCTGATGGTAATTAACTAATCCCATCGTGGCGGATGATTATCTGGGGTTTGAGAGCAATGCGACATCATCCTCCCCAATTCAGATGTTGTTGATTTTCACAGAGAGACAGCGGTTGCGGCTGTGTGAAACGGGCTACGCAAAGCATTTGGTAGCATTTTACTCATTAATGTTAATCATTTTATCAGCTGCGTGAGAGCTAGAGACAGAGCAAAGGTCCAGGTCGGAGCAAACATATCAAATTACATTCCACTTAATGAAAATGAAGCCTATTTAAGGAGGATTTTTTTAAATAATTGGTTTTATATCATTTTAATTATTAGTGCTGTGAAGAAAAAGCCACTCGGTATTTATAGGACTGAAAAATACATTATCAACATATTGGCAGCATATCCAATGTTGTTTGATTTGAAGAATTCTAAATATATTATTTTACGTTCTTTAGAAGAAAGAATGTCTTACATTTCTGGAGTGACATGATGGTGAGTAATTGATGACAGAATTTACATTTTTGGCTGAAGTATCCCATTAGGCAGTTGATTGTTTTGTCTCTCATCCCAATGCTCTCTGATCCAGTGATATTTACAATCCATATATCTACTGACAAACAGATGCTATTTCAGTTGCTCATTTGAAGAAGTGTTCCATCAAACAGGAATCAAACTCGTCTCAGAAAATTATGGCAAGGCATACTTCATAAGTCAAAGCAGCTCATACTGAATATATGACAGTTTTCTTTTTATTTTATTTATTTTTTTGCTTACACACATTTTCAAAACTTTGCCTATTTTTTTAGCAACTTTACACACAAAACCAAGAGTAGCGCACACAAATTGCAAAATGCATCACATCTCTTGCAAATCAAGCACTGCATTCAAAATATCTCAAACACATCTTAAAAGCAAACATTTGTAAATTATATATATATATATATATATATATATATATATATATATATATATATATATATTAATTTATTAAAAATTAAATAATATACAATTATTTTACCTGCATTATTTTACAGTTATTGTAGTTTTACAATTATTGTACTTAATTGTAGGGAAACTAAAGCTAAAATTTCCACAGGGGAAAATATTTACTCAATTAAACTGCATTGTATTGCATAATTTATGCATTTTTAATTACATTAAACATCACATTAAATATAACAATATATTGTCTATTTTTTCTTGCACAACAAAAAAAAAACACAATTAGATTTTTTTTTTTTTTTTTTTATTATTATTGTAAACTTTAAACACTGTATGTGGATTGAAGGCTCTGTATAACATCAATAAATATAAGGCTTTATTTACTGTATCTATTAATTTGTAGCAACACACTACAAAAAGCACCAATAAATACATAAATAAATAAATAAAATGCCAAAAATGTAAAACAAAAAAAAAAAAGGTGTGTACATGCCACAAACCCAAAGAGGGCTCAAGTGCAGTACTAAAAGGACAAACTCAAGCAAAATACAAAAGTAATGTGCACGCACTGATATAACTACTCCATAAAGAATTGTATTGCAACGTTTCAAACATCAGGTCTTCAGTCAGGGACAAAAAAATCACAATGCACCAAACATGACATGTTCTTGACAGGTTCCATAAGAAAACCAAAAGGTCGCAAGGTAGACTGGTAATAGGCAACACACTGATTAGGGCACTTGTCATGCTTTCTGTGTATTAGATGGACAGCAAGTGTCTCTGATTATTTCTCACCTTGAATGTGACCTTTTAGTCTCTCTCTCTCTTCCTGTTAACTCCATCTCACCCCTTTTGTCTGAAAATGTGTCCATGCATTACACATTCCCCTCACTTCCAGCGTATCTGCGGCCTGCATCTAAATCAGCCACCTCTGCTCAATCTAATTACTGCAGGATCAAGCAAACTCATTCAACCAGGCTGACTTGGACAAAGGATTTGTCTCTGGCTTAAAACAAAAGGCTGAGATAGCGGGCCGCCCTCCACCGTGGCATTCACACACTCTCTGAATATATGAGGCTGCTTGGCCTGTCAAGCCAAGGCATTGTGTCCTGCGCAAGATCGATATCTGGATGTTTTCATTTAGTCCTGCAGAATATTGGGTTTCAAAAGAGCACGACATGGGACTGTGTAAAAGATGAGGGCCAACTTATCTATTTAAAGGGAAGGTTCACCCAAAACTGAAAACGCTTTCATCATTTGCTATCATGCTAGCAACTTTTTCTTTATTTCTGTGTAACACAGAAGCAGAATATAAATAAATGAAGAATGTTTCTGGGATTAAACATTTTCATAAATGCAATGTGCACAATAATGCCTTTAATACAACACTGTTGGATGAAAATTTTTATGTCCCAAACCTGTTAAAAAATTCTTTACCCTAACCTTACACACACACACACACACATATATATATATATATATATATATATATATATATATATATATATATATATATATACACATGTAGTTTCGACTCAATGCGTTAAGACCCTCAAAAACATATATTGTTAGTAGTTGTAGTATTTTAATAATAGTAATAATAATCAGTCCCTCCAGAAAAACGTGATTATGCAATCGCCTGATTTAATGCATAATCAGCCAAGGGGGTAAATATTTATGTGGGGGTCACATTTTTTCAAACACGCCGCACTTTTGCCGCATAAATTGCCGATTTCAGGAAGCAAAATATGCGGAGGTAGCATGATTTCTTAATAATAATAATTTTCATTGCAAAAAAGTCACATATATCTTAGCAGAAAGTTGAAAAATGTTGCGTTTACTTCACACAAGTAAATCGCCATTATTTCCCAATGGGAACCTTATGAAGTGACGTAATTGCGCGACGTGAACATCATCTGTGAAGCCCACGGTAAAACCAGGGTAAAGGATGCAAATCATTCTCATCTGCCAACAAAAAGAAGCGCAAAAGACTGCGCGAAGCAGTTACCCGGTGTGTTACATGACAGTGGGGGCAAATTATTTTGAGAGAGGGATGAGGATGAGGATGGCAAATGATAGGCCAGTGTTAAAGGCTAGGCAGTTTGCATTTTCACAGTGGACTGTTGTAGTTTCATTCAGAAGTTGATGCACCTCTACAGTTGTAAGATTGTACTTTTTTGTTACAGAATAGTACCAAAACCTTACAGTTGTAAGTATATTAGTAGTATGTAAAATAATTTATGTTGCAGTAAGAGATTGCACTTTGCAATTCCTGTAAAACAGCATTTGTATATTTGTGTGTATATTTTATGTGTATTAATTTTTACAGAAGTTGTTGAATATTCCTTTTGTAAAGCTAGAGAACTTGTTTGACTCAATGTTTTATAAGTTTGAGGCTTGTGTTAATTAAGGTCTGAAATAAAACAGAATGAGAACTTAAATATTATGTGATTTAGTATGCTTGCTTATCATAGGAAGTCATAAGAAATGACTCGTTACAGTAAGGTAGTAGCCTAGTGAGAACAGGGTGTTGGGGGGGGGGGGGGTTACCTTTTTTTTCTCTTTTTCATCAAACCGCAGTTTTTGCAAGTTCCCGCAATTTCATCGCATAAGATTGTAAAAATATCCCGCATATTCCATCGCATTTTTTAAGAAAACCTGCCGCAAATTCAAGGATTTTTGCCCGCAACAATCACAAAAATAATCCGTGTTTTTCTGGAGGGACTGAATAATATACAAAAATTGGGTACCATTAGATGTGAAAATAAAAATTTGTGGTTCAAAAAGGTTCAGTCACAAGCTATTTTTAATTCTTTCCATTGGTTAAATATATGTAAAACCAACAGACATACATAAAGAGTGACCAATTGCGTTGAAATGTGGGGAAAAAATAGCAGTGAAATGTGAAAATATGGAAATAAGATAAATAACATGCAGCCCAAGCACTAATGTGAACTTATTAGAACAAAGACTTTGATAAATCATTGTAAATTGCACTTGCAGATGGTGATCATAAGTGAGCCACTTCATGTCAGCGAGTTGTGCATGAAAAACTTGCCATGACCATGATAATTAGTTAACATGCTATTATATGCTGCTCTGGTGAAGCAAGTCAAGTGGCAGCTTGACAGGAGGAAATTAGCACTCTTGCACCTCTAACCAGAGTGCATTTGGTTCACGTTTATTTTTGGAAGCAGTCATTTCATCAGTAAAGTAAGGCGAAGCAGCATCTGAACATCTTATACTGATCCATGCCACTTCCTCTCAGAGGGCAAATGGGGACGTGGGTAACATGAGATCTATCTCACTCATAAAGACCCATTTCAATTATTAACTAACTCCTCTTTCCCATTGCTGTTGATACTGTAGATAACCTGCAATTAATTCTCAGCACTGGATTTTTCAGTATGTCTATCCAGCGTACTAATTAATGCTATCAAGTTCAACCATAAGTTGCCTTGATAATTGGACAGCTGTACTGTCCTTTACTTTGTAAAAAAAAATAATAATAATAATTATATATATATATATATATATATATATATATATATATATATATATATATATGTATGTGTGTGTGTGTGTGTGTGTGTGTGTGTGTGTGTGTGCGTGCGTGTGTGTGTGTGTAAGGTAAACTCAAATTTCTCCATTGATCTTATTCATTTAAAAAAGTTGTAGTAACGTAATAAAATTGTCTTAACTGTGGGTTTCTAGTTACCAGCAATCTTTGCATAGGGTGATATAAAGAAAGTAAATATTGAAACTAAGGGTTATTTAATTTTATTTAATTATTTTTGACATCCTCGTTCAATATTTTTTTTTGAGAATGGAAAATGGAATAACGCATGTTCAAAAAACTTTGTCTTGGTAGTAAAAACTGCATGGTTTTGTAGCATACAGTGTCACAAACAGAATCAGACGATCCACAAAAAAATTAATAATAATTCAAAGATAGGTGGAAGATTATGTTGCTCTCTCGTGGCGGCTTGTGACTCACACTCTGACTCACCTGTCATTTGATGGAGGCATAACTTAGCGATCGACTTTTGCACAAGTTATTCTATTTTTTTTTTTTTTTCATATATGTGTGAGTGTGTTTGACTCTGCATCTGTTTAAGCGTAAATCAGCATGCTATTACTGTGTAATCACAGCTACTGTATAAATGTGAATGCTGTCTATAGAGTGTGCTTATTGATTTTATGGCGCATCTGTATAATTACCATCTCTATAACTGGCAATCAGCACGTCAGAAGTGTTAATTGACTATTATGAGCAGAAATCATTGTAAATGCCGCATTTCTAGCAATCTCAGGATGTACTGCAATTGACATATATAGTTAAATCTTTTTTTTTATTTTTCTTATTTGTTTTTATTACTTAAATTATTCTTATTGTATTTTTGTAGTGCTCAAATAAATCACTTATATGATGTATACATTTCAGTCTATTGTTTTATAATTGAAAAAACTATGCAGTGGTATGTTTAATGACTAAAATAGTTTGTTTGTTTCTTTCCAAAGACACCATAATTATGTGTGTAACACACTGAAGTAAGGAACTGTTGCAATTTTAATTTAGGTATAGGGTACTTTTAGCTGTGAGTCCCAAAATGGGGGGTCTGGTTAACCGTTTAAGATCAGACAAAAAGCACAAGACTCTTTTAAGTAAAGTGTGATTTGGATTCAGTCTAACCTGATCAAATCAACTGTTTAATGTTATTTATGTTACATTTCATCTGCAACAACACTGGCCTTTTTACAAATACATAACAGCACAAAAGCTAACAGTTGGTGGACTGGGATGCACTAATGTTTTGAATGAGGCATCGAATCATTTACTCAACCAATTGGAATGAAAGCAAAAATGAGAGTTGGTAAGAAACAAAACAACACTGCTGTGTGTTCATCAATTTAAATTCTGATGTAGCTTCACCTGGATCTATTTAAAAATGTATTTCTGTAATTATTTATTTAAATCGGCACAGTGAGTTCTAATGTGATGTTTCATGTAAGTAATGGTGGCTTGGACGCTTGTGAATTAGCAATTGCATGTATCCAAAAGGCCAGAAACTCAGAATTACTTTTCTATTTAAATGTAATCCAATCTGACAATAGTGAAACAATTTAGCTTCTTTTGCTCAAATAGCATGTTAAAAATGTTAAATGAATTGGAATTCTTCAGTTAATTAACTTTTGGGCTAATATATTGACCTCACCGTTTGTGCCATTAATTTCTCTATGAATGCAGCATGCGCTCCAGTGATTGTATATATAGGGCTCAGCTGGGGCTGACAGATGGAAATTTCATTTGAAGAAGAGCTCCTTTATTGCTCCGTAAAGTAAATACATCTGTGTGCTTTTGATTTGTGAGAACTGTAAGACTGAAGATTCGCCGCCGTCTCCAGACAAATGAAAAATAACCTAAAATAGGACGCTTCTGCTGAAAAGTGCTGATCTTCAAGAGCAAAGTTGTCGAGGTAGGTACAAGGACTTCTGCAAAATTGGCACTTGTGGAAATACTGCTTGACATCTGTTATGTGTTGAGGTTAAGAAAAAAAAAAGAGAAAAAAAAAAAGAGAAATCTGCAATTTTTACCCTAAGTTTAGCAGTCATGTTGCAGCACAAGCAAAACTGCAGATTGTTCTGGACATTTCTGCAAAATGTTTTTTTTTTTTTCATAACACAAATCAGATGAGTAGCTTTCCTCATATACCAAAACCACAACTAAAATACAGAAAACACTGGATGATCACCTCTTTTTCATGCACCTTGCTATTAAACTCCATTGAATTCTGAGTCAATGTCTACAACAGTCCAACAAAGCCTCTTTCACACCTTTTCAATGCTACACAATGACCTGATCAACATGCCACTTTCATAAATATGATAATTTCAAATAAAAATGGTCATTTTTTGCTTTAATTACATTAGACGCTCGCAGACTTTAAAGTGCATTAATAGAGACATTTGCATTTATATTGGATTTGCCATCAACACAAGCTGCAGTCCAAGAACAATGAAGACCAATCAGGGCGATCGCACAAACCCCGGACTATCTGAAAACCTGGATCCAGTGATTTTAAGAACAAGCAATCCCATTAAGTAAATACATACTGAAATCCCATGTTTAAGTTAGCTTAGAATTGCCTTTTTGTCCTTTAAATTTAAGTTTTTGCAGTGTCTGTGTTTAATTGGCTCGGTCTCAAGTTTAGCATTATGAATTTAAATTAATTTAAAGATCTAGGCAAGTGGTGCTTGGGAAGGTTGAGGGTTAGCGAAATCCCAAGGTCCGCTGCAATTAACTGATTTGATAAAAGTTAGGAATAAATGTAATTATCAATGAAGATTCGGGAGGAGCGCGTCAGATACTTAGCCTAATCATCACAGGTGGACCACAATCAAGTAATCAATCCCACAGTATAAATATCGCTGACTTACCTCTATCCATTGACGGTTTATCAGCATTCCTCCTCCACCCCATCTCCTCACTTCAAGTTCACTTTACAATATACGGGGAAGGGGGGGTACTCTAGGTTCGGGCAATTCCCGAGCTCGGAGCCCTTCCCCGGACAGCACGCCAAATACGCATACCATACCTCAGCTAATTATATGTAAGCGTGAACAAGTGAAATAGGTTACGTAGATAGAAGCAAACACATGATTGGTTTAAGCAACCATCTTTAAGTAAATCAATCAGCTGCTCAGAAGAGTTTTATGACTGAACTAAACATTTAATTCAAGGTTTATAAACTGTAAGATAATACATGAATAGACTCTATACAAATGTTGTACACAATATCCATTGTCGTTATAATTAACATATTTAAAGAGTTAGACAATGATTTGCCAACATCTTATAACCCTTAAATAATTCCCACGTCAGATTAGGTCACAGACAATAAGAAAATGTCATTAATTAAGCGCTATAAACCAACCTTTAATTTTACATGTTTACAGTTCCACATTCTTAAATTGCTTTAGTATTAAGTGTTTATTTTATTTGCAAGGCGGGATTTACTTAATCAAAGCCGTCATTTTGGGCATTCCACTTTCTCCCATTGAATGTAATACCTTTGGCCCATCACAGCTATATCCACATGTAGGATACAATTCCCAGAATTTCAAAACGATTACACTCTCAACACAAGCCTGAAAGGCTAATGGGCTTTTGCTTATTAGCAGCACACCATGTCATTTGATTTTATTGTTGTGCAATCTGACAGCTATTATGGTGCTGCAGAAAGGATACTGCAGTCTCTCTTACTCTAAAAATCAAACCATAAAATAAATCAGACTATAACAGTTAGTTTGTCCATTAGTTTATGGCATTTGATAGCCAGTAGCACAGTTTTAATATTGCTTGTACAGAACCTCTACATTGGTATTGAGGTTTTTGGACCTCCTAGAGTAGTTGCATCAAGATGAATGGCCATGTTTAAGTTCTGGCTAAAGTTAAGTTCACTGTCAATAATATAACTAAACACAAACACATTTACAGCAATGCAATTACACCCTTAATGCATGGTTCAAGGTTGGATATAATTTGCACACACAATGTCGTTAAATAAATTTCTGCTATTATGTTCATACTGACATATGAGTGTAATGATTGAATATTTGACTTCCACTTTAAGAGATACATGTTTTTAGTTTTGTTTAAGGGATAAGTCAAAATTATTTTTTGTGGTGACTCACAGCATGTTGCAGAGCTCAATAGAGCTTAACTTTTTTTTTTTTTTTTTACCAAGAATAGAATATTCCTTTTTAGTTTTACTATGTAAAAAAAAAAACAAAAAAAAAAGAAAGAAATCTAATATAAAGTGTTCTGGTAAATCCAGCTCATGCAATGTTACTTTGAGAGTGATTCCTGGAAATGGAAGATTAAAAGTGACAGAATCACAGTTGGTTGATTGAAATCCTGCCTTGCAGCTGAACACTGAAAAACAGTTACAGTGGGGTCCAAAAGTCTGAGGCCATGCTTGTATTTATTTATTTATTTGAGTTTAAATCAAATTATATTATCAGTATAACTATATAAGTGACAGGAACATCTCAGTATTCAGTGCATCTCTCAGTAGAACTGCACTGTAAAAGATTTTGGAGGTCAAAACTTAGTTTGTTTTGACTTGCTGCATTGAAAATATTCATTTGGCTCACTTAAATTATGCAAACTGAACTGTCTTTTAAAGTTGGCTCTTTAATTAAACCCAATTATAAAATTTTCAGTTCAACAATCAACATAAAATAATTAAAAAAAAAGACGTAAAAAATAAAAAAATGTACTCAATATTTAATTTATTTATTAAAATAAATAAATGTAAAAAAAATAAATAAACTGTTTTATTCCAGCTTCATGTATTATTATTTTGATCAACATTTGAATGTGGGAAAGTTTCATGAAAAAGGCAACATTCTGAAAAGCATGCTGAGAAAATTGTGTTTTTGTCAAAGACTTGAATGGGATTCAAATCGATGATCAAAATATAGATGGAGCTGATTGTTTCCATCAAAACCCCCAAAACCCCCTAAACCAATTTTTGGCTCTATATTTAATTTAGTAATGTTGTGCAGTTTTGATTTATATGTTACTTCATATTTGATGATTGTGATATTTTGCATGTGCATCCGCTTACATACACAATCGCTTGTTCCTGATTCTTCTTGACGTTTTTTGATCTAGAAATTCAGTGATCTTTCATAAGACGTGGAATAGCACACCCTAGCGTACAACAGTGACCAAAAAAACATGGAAAGCTAGAAAAAAAGTCTCATAAATGATGGAAAATTATGTCAATGGTGAGGAAAGTGTTAAGTACCAGGTTAGTTACAGACTAATTAATATATAATCTGAACTTCACATCATAAGGTATGATGGATAGTTTTGCTGCAACTCTAAACTCTATTTTGCTCATTGCTGCCCATCATGTAAACACTTCTGCTCCTCACGGGACGAGTTTAGCACAAGTGAGCAGTCAACAGTGATGTGTCACAACAGATTACTGATCGAAAAGCCATTTAATTATTCTCTAGTAACGCCTTTGGCCCAGTAATCGTTGACTGGCGATTCGTCATCTTCCTCAAAGTGATTGTGACCTTTCCGGCTGAGCAGAGCACTGGAGCAGCAGCATGTGAAATTGCAGCGTTTGGCCTGCAGACTAAGATGGTGCGTCCAGGTCATTAGAGGAGTGGAGATTTGCTTGTTGCTGATCAGGCTGCCATTGTCCAGCATTAAGCTGTCGTTTAATCTGGCTTTATAAAGACGCGCCCAGGGAGAAGTTCACTCGGAGAGCAATCTGATTCTGAACACAGCACGCACTACAGAGCTCCAGGGACACGTCTATTGTTAATATGTTCTGCTCGCTACTAACCATCGTATTTGAGCTGCGCGTGTTCCCAGGCAACAAGCAAAACAACTATTAAGAAAAGGGCTGTTGAATAATCAAGGCTACAGGGCATCTGTGCTTGGCCAGGAGCATTTTTCTCCATGGATTCGAGGCATCTGGTGCCTCCTCGAAAACTCTGAATGTAAAATATTTAACAGTATAAAAAATTAATAATAATAATGATATATGACAGGGGTCTCCAAACGAACAACTGCTAGTAGTAACAACAAAAGTGTTGATGTTACTTGGTTCCACAAACTAGTATAGACCCTATAATGTTTTCATTTTTAATTACATTCAGTGTTAGGTAATTGTATTGTTTGTATTTCATTTAAAATTAGATCCTTATTCTTTTTGTGCCAGTTAATTGTAACTTTGGTTATAATATAATATAATTGTCACAGTGTCTGGGTTGTTGTTCCCCGGGGTTCCACTAGATGTCCTCCTTCTCACGGTGTCTGTCCCAGATCACTTCCCGTTCCCTTATATGGTCACCTTCCTCCTTGTTACGTGATTGATTGTTCACCCCACCTGTCTCCTGTTTCCCAATTATCCTTCTGTGTATAAATACCCAGTCTGTCTTAGTCTATGTTACGGAGTCCTTGTCTGATGTCATTGTGTTTCAGGTCCATCAGTCTTGCTTTGTCTTACCCTATGTGTCTCATTCTCTCGTTCCACCAGACTTCCTCTACCTTTCCGTTCTTCCGAGTTCCCCGTTTCATCCGGTTCCCTTTTTGTTTGATTTGTCTCTCATGACTGTTTATTTTGTATTTACCCCTCTGTTTAAAATAAACCCTTACCTGCATTTGGATCTACCCTCGCTTTGTGTTTTTCCCCAATACCTATCGTGACAGAAGGACTCCGTCATGCCTAGATCCAGCGGTGTGGGATTTCGAATCGGTTCCCCAGCCACCATGGAGGAACGGAGGGGGAGATACCAGAACTTAATCACCCTTCATCAAGAGGGAAGTGAGGTGGGTGGCCTGGCGCAATTGTTTTGGACTATGGCAGTCGGGCTAGGTTACAATGATGCAGCACTAAAGGATTTATTTAATAATTGCCTGGATGATCCTTTACCTTCATGGGAGATGAAGGGGTTAGAGATACTGGACTTTTGGGGGTTTACCAATTACCTGCACCATCGTGCCCAGTGGGAAGCAACAACCACACCAGAGTGTCCAGACAAGGCTGCCAGCTCAGCCCCACAGCACAAGATGGGCGCCAGCCCAACCCCACAGCACAGGATGGCCGCCAACCCAGCCCCACAACCCAAGATGGCCACCAGCCCAGCCCCACAACCCAAGATGGCCGCCAGCCCAGCACCACAGCACAAGATGGCCGACTCAACGCCACCGACTCCCCATCGTAGAGGGCGGAGGAGGAGACAGGCTACTGCTGTTCCCGAGGCGGAGCCCGAGGCAGTTCCCGAGGCGGTGCCCGAGGCTGTTCCCGAGGCGGTGCCCGATGCAGTTCCCGAGGCGGAGCCCGATGCAGTTCCCGAGGCGGTGCCCGATGCTGTTTCCGAGGCGGTGCCCGATGCAGTTCCCGAGGCGGTGCCCGATGCAGTTTCCGAGGCGGTGCTCGATGCAGTTCCCGAGGCGGTGCCCGATGCAGTTTCCGAGGCGGAGCCCGATGCTGTTCCCGAGGCGGAGCCCGATGCAGTTCCCGAGGCGGTGCCCGATGCTGTTCCCGAGGCGGAGCCCGATGCAGTTCCCGAGGCGGTGCTCGATGCCGTTTCCGAGGCGGTGCCCGATGCAGTTTCCGAGGCGGTGCTCGATGCAGTTCCCGAGGCGGTGCCCGATGCAGTTCCCGAGGCGGTGCCCGATGCAGTTCCCGAGGCGGAGCCCGATGCAGTTCCCGAGGCGGTGCCCGATGCTGTTTCCGAGGCGGTGCCCGATGCAGTTCCCGAGGCGGAGCCCGATGCAGTTCCCGAGGCGGTGCCCGATGCAGTTCCCGAGGCGAAGCCCGATGCAGTTCCCGATGCAGTTCCCGAGGCGGTGCCCGATGCTGTTTCCGAGGCGGTGCCCTATGCAGTTCCCGAGGCGGAGCCCGATGCAGTTCCCGAGGCGGTGCTCGATGCAGTTCCCGAGGCGGTGCTCGATGCAGTTTCCGAGGCGGTGCCCGATGCAGTTTCCGAGGCGGTGCTCGATGCAGTTCCCGAGGCGGTGCCCGATGCTGTTCCCGAGGCGGAGCCCGATGCAGTTCCCGAGGCGAAGCCCGATGCAGTTCCCGATGCAGTTCCCGAGGCGAAGCCCGATGCAGTTCCCGAGGCGAAGCCCGATGCAGTTCCCGATGCTGTTTCCGAGGCGGTGCCCGATGCAGTTCCCGAGGCGAAGCCTGATGCAGTTCCCGATGCAGTTCCCGAGGCGGTGCCCGATGCTGTTTCCGAGGCGGTGCCCGATGCAGTTCCCGAGGCGGAGCCCGATGCAGTTCCCGAGGCGGTGCCCGATGCAGTTCCCGAGGCGAAGCCCGATGCAGTTCCCGATGCAGTTCCCGAGGCGGTGCCCGATGCTGTTTCCGAGGCGGTGCCCTATGCAGTTCCCGAGGCGGAGCCCGATGCAGTTCCCGAGGCGGTGCTCGATGCAGTTCCCGAGGCGGTGCTCGATGCAGTTTCCGAGGCGGTGCCCGATGCAGTTTCCGAGGCGGTGCTCGATGCAGTTCCCGAGGCGGTGCCCGATGCTGTTCCCGAGGCGGAGCCCGATGCAGTTCCCGAGGCGAAGCCCGATGCAGTTCCCGATGCAGTTCCCGAGGCGAAGCCCGATGCAGTTCCCGAGGCGAAGCCCGATGCAGTTCCCGATGCTGTTTCCGAGGCGGTGCCCGATGCAGTTCCCGAGGCGAAGCCTGATGCAGTTCCCGATGCAGTTCCCGAGGCGGTGCCCGATGCTGTTTCCGAGGCGGTGCCCTATGCAGTTCCCGAGGCGGAGCCCGATGCAGTTCCCGAGGCGGAGCTCGATGCAGTTCCCGAGGCGGTGCTCGATGCAGTTCCCGAGGCGGTGCCCGATGCAGTTCCCGAGGCGGTGCCCGAGGCGGAGCCCGATGCTGTTCCCGAGGCGGAGCCCGATGCTGTTCCCGAGGCGGTGCCCGATGCTGTTCCCGAGGCGGTGCCCGATGCTGTTCCCGAGGCGGTGCCCGATGCTGTTTCCGAGGCGGTGCCCGATGCAGTTCCCGAGGCGGTGCCCGATGCAGTTCCCGAGGCGGAGCCCGATGCTGTTTCCGAGGCGGTGCCCGATGCAGTTCCCGAGGCGGAGCCCGATGCTGTTTCCGAGGCGGAGCCCGATGCTGTTTCCGAGGCGGAGCCCGATGCAGTTCCCGAGGCAGTGCCCGATGCAGTTCCCGAGGCGGTGCCCGATGCAGTTCCCGAGGCGGTGCCCGATGCAGTTCCCGAGGCGGTGCCCGATGCAGTTCCCGAGGCGAAGCCCGATGCAGTTCCCGATGCAGTTCCCGAGGCGGTGCCCGATGCTGTTTCCGAGGCGGAGCCCGATGCAGTTCCCGAGGCGGTGCTCGATGCAGTTCCCGAGGCGGTGCTCGATGCAGTTCCCGAGGCGGTGCCCGATGCAGTTCCCGAGGCGGAGCCCGATGCTGTTCCCGAGGCCGAGGTCGTTCCCGAGGCGGAGCCCGATGCAGTTCCCGAGGCGGAGCCCGATGCAGTTCCCGAGGCGGAGCCCGATGCTGTTCCCGAGGCGGTGCCCGATGCAGTTCCCGAGGCGGTGCCCGATGCAGTTCCCGAGGCGAAGCCCGATGCAGTTCCCGATGCAGTTCCCGAGGCGGTGCCCGATGCTGTTCCCGAGGCCGAGGTCGTTCCCGAGGCGGTGCCCGATGCAGTTCCCGAGGCGGTGCTCGATGCAGTTCCCGAGGCGGTGCTCGATGCAGTTCCCGAGGCGGTGCCCGATGCTGTTCCCGAGGCGGTGCCCGATGCTGTTCCCGAGGCGGTGCCCGATGCTGTTCCCGAGGCGGTGCCCGAGGTTGTTCCCGAGGCGGTGCCCGATGTTGTTCCCGAGGCGGTGTCCGTTACAGTTCCCGAGGCGGTGACCACAAGGCCGTGGTGGTCTTCGGCTCCGCCCTGGGAGACTCTGGCGGTGACCACGAGGACGTGGTGGTCATCCGTTCCGCCCTGGGGGACTCTGGCGGTGACCACGAGGACGTGGTGGTCGTCCGCTCCACCCTGGGGGACTCTGGTGATGACCATGAGGACATGGTGGTCTTCTGCTCCGCCCTGGTGGACTCCGGCCTCGACCACAGAGACGTGGTGGTCTTCCGCTCCGCCCTGGAGGGTTTTGACTTTGACCACAAGGCCATGGTGGTCTTCCGCTCCGCCCTGGAGGGCTCTGGCCTTGACCACACGGCTGTGGTGGTCATCTGCTCCGTCCTAGTGGACGCCTCAACATGTCCTTCATGGACTTATGTTTTGTGTTTTTTGAGTTCTGTTTCTGTCTGTTCCTTTTAGTTTAGTCTGGCCCTCCGTCCCTCCCCCTGTACCTCCTCCGGTCCTCCTCCCTCCTGGTCTCCCGGTTTTATGTATCATTTCTGGTGTTTGTTCCCCTTGTGTTCCTTTTCTGGCCCTCCGTCCCTCCCCCTGAGCCTCCACCTGTCCGCCTCCCTCCTGGTCTCTGTGTCATGTTTTGTCTTTAAGCGTCTGGTAGCCGCTCCGTAGAGGGGGGGTACTGTCACAGTGTCTGGGTTGTTGTTCCCCGGGGTTCCACTAGATGTCCTCCTTCTCACGGTGTCTGTCCCAGATCACTTCCCGTTCCCTTATATGGTCACCTTCCTCCTTGTTACGTGATTGATTGTTCACCCCACCTGTCTCCTGTTTCCCAATTATCCTTCTGTGTATAAATACCCAGTCTGTCTTAGTCTATGTTACGGAGTCCTTGTCTGATGTCATTGTGTTTCAGGTCCATCAGTCTTGCTTTGTCTTACCCTATGTGTCTCATTCTCTCGTTCCACCAGACTTCCTCTACCTTTCCGTTCTTCCGAGTTCCCCGTTTCATCCGGTTCCCTTTTTGTTTGATTTGTCTCTCATGACTGTTTATTTTGTATTTACCCCTCTGTTTAAAATAAACCCTTACCTGCATTTGGATCTACCCTCGCTTTGTGTTTTTCCCCAATACCTATCGTGACAATAATATAATATAATATAATATAATATAATATAATATTATCAGCTACAATGCATTAGTAACATGTAGTTCAGTCTACTTTTAAAAGAGTGGCTTGACTATAACTATTTAGTTTCACTAAATTCTACCTTTAACCCATAGAGTGTGGAACATGCGACGTGAATTCACAATAAATCATTATCCGAAATGAGTAAGTGATGTGACATACAGCTAAGTATGGTGACCGATACTCAGAATTTGTGCTCTGCATTTAACCCATCCAAAGTGCACACACACAGCAGTGAACACACACACACCCGGAGCAGTAGGCAGCCATTTATGCTGCAGCACCCGGGGAGCAGGGGTTCGGTGCCTTGCTCAAGGGCACCTCGATCATGGAATCGCCAACCCCAGACTCAAACCCACAACCTTAGAGTTATGAGTCAAACTCTCTAACCCCTAAGCCACGACTTCCCAATAATCCAAATCCACAACCTCTGTGTTTGGGTAGTGACTGCTGTACAGTGGCCTTTACACAACATTAAATCACACCATCTGGCCAAATGAAAATGAATGCACCAGTGAAATTTATCTATTTCTATTCAATTTTCTCACCAGGTACAGTTCAATTACCAGCTATAATGAATGCATGAATAATTTATTAATTTCTTTCCAAGTCTCTCAGTATTTGAACACAATTTCTGTGGAATTAGCCAAGAGCTGATGTGAATCTAATATTCAGAACTCATTAGTGAATCAGATGAATGAAGATTCATGCGTAAGATAATTGGTTCAGTGAAGCTAAAATACTTGGCATGATCTGTAAATTGCATACAGAAGGAAACTTTTCTGACTGTGAGGTCGAATTGTTGAATGGTTGAATGTGAATATCTCCCGTATATGGGAGACGTTCACATTCTGATTGACTGTGAATCTTTTATTGCTTTAGGTCAAAATACATTATACTAACAAATGTCTGGCCACAAATTTAAAGTATATTCTTAAAAGTTCAAGACTCAGTTGAGGCAACTTACAACTACAACATATTGATCTTGAGGGGAAAGTGATTATATAAGTGGTGCACAAGTGGTGCACATTGCCTTATTTTGTACTTTTGGTTAATTCGGAGTGTTATTTTTATTTTTATGTTTTTTATTTTTTCGCTTTGTTGTTTTTTTAACACTGTTTTTGAATCATTCAAAATGAACAATACACAAGCAAAACTAAATTTTGTTTTATGTGGCATATAATTCATTAAGTGCGCATCATCTCAATTGCTATATTTAAATGGCTTTTAGCCATCAGTCACATCAGTCTAGTCATCATCATCAACCACTGAATGCCCATCTGGGTTAGCCCCTGTTACATACTCTACCAGTCATAGCAAGAAGCTTGTTTGGGAAATCAACACTAGGTGAAGCTGAACATAAGGAGATGGGCCTTCGGGGCTGCTTCTGATTGTTGTATAATCTGAGCAGCTAGATCCAATCAGAGCTCACCGTATTGTGGGACAAAACATGACTAGACAGCATTTATTTGGCATTATGTAACTTCTGCTGGCTAGAAGTGAGACCAGAATTAGATGCGATGACCCAATTCACCACATAAGAGAAAGCGGCAGCCTGAGCGACTCAAAGCCCTGAAGACAACACATCATCGGCTCAGGCGTTTGCTCCAGAAACGGAGAAACAAACTTTTGTTCAGATTACGGACGTTTGATGGATGAGCCTTCCCAGTTCATGTGACAGCAGTGCAGATGTCAGACAGATGTGATTGCAGATTTTTTGATTAAATTTTTAATGAGAAGCGCACTGAATTCCACTCAGTATTGATGCATGATTTAATTGTCTTGTCACAAGCAAGCCGATATCCTGCATTGACGGCTGAATTTGATGCTTCCTTCTGTTGGAGGAGACAGGGGAACACAGGGAGACACGATCTCTCCATGCCGCCACCGTGTCGCCATGCCAGAGGCCATGTCCCTGCCAAATGCAGAATGTATTTCTGTTTTCCGCACTTTATGAGTCAAGCGCGCACCTGAAGCATGTCTCTAGCTGAAACCTTGGTGAATAAGGCTACTGCTTGCAAACACTTATGGTATTCCTGTGGCAACAAAGGGAAATCCATCACAGCTGTCATACTCAAGTGAAAATTATTCATTTAAATTATTTGAATTTCAAAACTGAAAATCTCGTAACCAAATTTGAACTTTAAACAAAATTATTATTATTATCATTTATCTATTTTGTCTTGCATAATAACAGCTGCGATTTGTTTAGAATCTGTTGCAACATTTATTTTTTAGCATTTTTAATCTTCTTTTGCATTTTTTTTTTTTTTTTCATATATTGTAAAACGGTCATCCTTAGCTTCACGGGTGATTTTAAATCTACATAATTTCACAAAAACAAGGATATGAATTGAAACATCATATTTCGTATTTTCTAAATGTATTGATCATAATAAGATCTATAAAGTCTATCAATTTGTATGTTTATTTTGGTGCATTCAAATTCTGCTGGAAAGTCTGAATTTACATTTTGGGATTACGTAAATACTTAATCGGGTACGTGCAAATCACTTCGGCTGCAGAAAGATGGCCATGCAACTTTTCAACATTAAATTCAAAAATATTTTTAGATGCTACATACACAAAAGAATGAGTAAAGGATGTGAATTGGCTGTGTTCTTGCTTTATGTTTTTATCTAATTTACAAAGATGCTGTAATACTCAATCAGTATGAAGTGTACTCAGTTGCAACCTATATGTATACATATATATTATATACAATATGTACTGTATATAACATTGGTCTAAAAATCTAAATCGCTTATTGATAAAATTATACAAATTCATTTTTTTTTCTGACAAGATATGAGTGCACCTTTATTATTATTTTTGTCACTGTTTAGTTGTGGTGTTTTTTGCTATAAACTGAATCGTTATTCAACATTGCAGTATAAGTCCATAATGATTTAATTTATTTTATCATTCCCACTCATGGTGACTTTGTGATGATGTTCATGTGCATTCAACTTGTAAATTATATTTCTGACAAGGCTTGAATGCATCATTTTTTAATTACTTTGTTTTGTTTTTTTCTGATAATCCGTTTTTCTCTAAACGTAAAATCATAGTTTGAGGAATTGAAAATACAAGCACACATAAATAGGTCACACAGAAGAAACGAAAGCAGCGACTGTCTCACCAAACAACTCAAATACAGTACAGTCAGTCAAGCCCTCCGACAAAAGATGACATGTTCAGTATGTGATATACAAAATGAATAAATAAATAAATAAAAACTTTTCACACTCCCAGCCCTTAGGTTCCCCGAAAAGAGTAAGCCTCAGTGGAAACACACAGAGAGAGAGAGAGAGAGAGAGAGAGAGAGAGAGATGTTGAGGGTGAACTACATCTGACATGAGAGGAAAGAGATACAGTGAAGAGAAAACATAGAGACAGGGTGAAGGATAGATAAAAGAAGAGTGGAGTCAAAAACAGAATGGGATGAGACGAGACGGGAAGGACGGAGGGGAAAAGAGACGAGAGAAAGCAAACACAGACAACAGCAGAGACGTGGAAATGAAAGCAAAGACAGAGCGAAGGAAAACGGCCTAAATCTTCCATTAGAATATCAAACACGCGACCCAGATGAAGTCTATCGCACAATTCTCCGCTCACAGGAAACAGAGGGATCAAAGCGTGCTCTTGTGAAAGCTGAGACCGCAACTTCTGCGTCTTTATTTGCAGTGGCATGTCAGTCAAATATGTGGAGCTTTACTATACAAAGAGACTGGAGGATATAGGAGTAATATTAGGAACTGGGTTCTGTTAGATCACATCTCAGCTGTCTGTCTCCTCTAGGACGCTCATTCTGAGCCGTTCCAGACACGTTAAAGCCACTGGATGACAGTGTCGGGAATGGGAAAATGCAAAACGTAGACATCTTGACATTAATCATAAAATAGGACAGCAAGTGCAGACATATGGAAGTGAGGCGGCACCAGCATCTCTCATAAAAGTTTGCTTGGAATGGCAACTGATGGGTTGGGAATTGAGAAGGAAATTATTTTATAAGGAGGTCATGCATGAACATTGCTTGTGTCTGTTTGAGAGCCGATTACTTTGAAGCAGCTGCAACAACAACACAAGTGTTGTACCCCGTTTTAAGAAATTGGTAACACTTTATAATAACTGCACACTATTAATCATTAATTAAGCATTAGTAAACAGATAATTCATAATTTATAAAGCATTAGTAGACAGTAATAATCAGTTTATAAATACAGATATAAATGCTTTATTCTTGATTTAAAAAGCATATCTATAATGTGTATTTTCATACTTTATTCATGATCAATTTATCATTTCTCAATGAAGTATAGCATATTTACAAACCAGTTATTTAGGAGTTGCCAGTGATTCATAAGATCACAAGGAATTTACTAAATTCAAGTAGTTATAAAGCATTTAGTAGTGGTCAGTTAACTATTTATGTGAGCTCATCTAAAGTGAGTTATGCCTTGTAGTTATGCATTGTAAAGCATTTATAAAGGATATTTAAAGGCTCAGTTATCTTCTAAACAAAAAAAAAAAAAAAGAAACAAACACAACACAGTGATACAGAACATAGAAATATTAATAGCCTTTAAATCACATTTGTAAAAGCTTTACAAGGCATAAATAGTCCTCACTTTAGATGAGCTCACAAAAATAGTTAACTAACAACTACATGAATTAACCCTGAATTACAGTAGAAATACATGTTAATAAACCATTTATTAACACTATAAGTAACTATTACTATATGTCTGAATAAAAAGATGTATGAATGCACATTTAAATAGTTTATTAATAATTTACTTACAATTTCTAAGTGATCTTATGGACCACTGACAACTCCTTAATAACTGGTCTGTAAATAATGCTATACTTAAATTAGAAATGATAAATTGATCATTAATAAAGTATGAAAAAACAATTATTAAATACATTATAGATATGCTTTTAAATCAGGTATAAAGCATTTATATCTGTATTTATAAACTGCTTATAAATGTCTATTAATGCTTTATAAATGATGAATTAACTGTTTCCTAATGCTTAACTAATGATTAATAGCATGCAGTTATTACAAAGTGTTACCAAGAAATTCAGTATCAGTAAAACATCATTTTACTTGAATTTTGATGACACTTCTGACAATAAAAGCTTTGAATCCTATTAGTACAACTTCCCACAAGTACAAGTGCCACAGACCAAATAGCATACATATAGGGCCTAAAATTTACTTCTTGCCACACCTGCCAATGGCCGGTGACATGATATAATTTACCGGCCCAAATTTCTTTTTTACCTGCTATGAAATTATTTTTGCAAAAACAGGCAGTAATTACTACTACAATAACTGAACATTTTTACAATGATTTTAATGTGTCCTGCTGGTGCATTTTCCCTCAATTTTTGCTATTAATTATAGCCATTCAACATAGTATAATTGAAATCCATTTTTTTTTTTTTTTTACATTTAATAGGCTCTGAAATGTATAACAACTTTTAATTTAAGTGATTTTAAAACCATCCTCACATAAACTATGTTATATATGCATAAACTATACATTTTAATCTTTATGTAAGCTAAAAAAAAAAAATAAGTAATCAGCCACTAGAACAGTCCAAGGATTTCTCTTTTTCTTTTGTTTTTAGTTTGTTTACATCAGTGACATACTTCAGCAGGTTTTACTTTTAAAGCAGCACTGTCTCTTTAAAATCTGATGCACATGATGGATCTGACACATATCCTATTTTTCTCGCAACTCTTAGAAGGTCAGTTAAGACTTCATAACTCATTTAAGACTACGTTTACAAGGTAACTCACCAAAACCGTGTATTTTGTCATTATTGTGTGTGTTTTCATGCATTGAAGCACTACTGGTGAGCTGTCTGAAGTGGCTCAAAATACAGCCGAATGCGCAGCCTTTCAAACTATACTTCAATGCACCGTTTCTGCTGCGTAACCCTAGGCATGTGTCCCCACATTCTATGGTTATGAAGAGAAAAGATGGGAAAAGATAATCTTCTGAAATTAAGCAGCAACATATTCTCAGGTAAAAGTTATTAGAACAGCGTTTAAATGTGAAACTCAATCAGTGTCTTAATGTTTAATGTTTTAAAGCAGAGCCAGTCATTGCTGTTTCAACAAGGTATTGTTTAGTCACTATAATCACTATTACATAGAGTATAAAAACTGGATTTTAACAAGTAGAAAATGTACTTTTCAAGTGTTCCTCACCTCTACAACACTGCAGTGGTGTTCATTGAGCTTCTCAGAAGTAAAATCCTCATGCAAACGTAATACATTCAGAGTGTGGGGTGATTTATGTAAGTGTCACTGCTACTGACAGGTACGTTTTCATGGCATCGGAAGGATATTATATCAGCAAAGAATAAATGTCAATGCCAGTATTTTGCTCTCGCTGTATCCAAGCTCAAAAAAGGCTATAAACTGCAGAGTGTTTCATTTTCACTTCCATAGACTCCCGCTTACCTAGACTGACTGTTTTCCCTTTTACAGTACATTTAAAGGGTCATAACATGAAAAAGAAAAAAGTTGCTTTTGTGCTAAGTTGACTGTACTTTAAATACATACTGTATCTTTGTATTACTGTACCAAAAACCCTTTGGCGATCCCTCCAAATTTACACATTTTGGCCCATTAACATATTTTTGTTTTCATTGCTCTAAATTTGCTTACAGTATTAAGGGCTCATTACAGCACTGTCATGGCTTGTTTGTAATATCTCTTGATGACAAACACTGCAGGACATTTTTCACACTGTGTATAACAGAATCCTTTAATTACATCCCTGCAATAATGATTAGAATGTGTCATTTTAATATATAACATCTAAAATTGTAAAACAACTGCATTTCAGGGCATAGCGAGCGAGTGGATGGCTAAACAATGACAAAGTCTGAGCTAAAGCGGTGCATCAAGGTGAAGACACAACCGTCTCTTGCGCTCCAGTGCAGATTTTAAGACCATTAGAGCAACCGCATGCCCTAACGTGGCTTTATTCTTTAATGCACTGAAGAAATAGAGACCTATTGTATGTGTCCTCTGCAGTGACTTTTTATGTTATCATCTTGAAAGCTTATTTTAAAAGTCACTGCACGGCAAGTAGAAAGCATTCTTGAGAAAAGAACAGCAGTTGTGTTGTGAGAGCTTGTAGAAGTGCATGCAATGTTGATTAGTATTTCAACCATATAGATCCAATTCATACTTTAATTACTTCTCAGTAAGGCTTATTTTAACACTTTCACAGGGATGCGATGCACTTATAAATGAAGCTTTGAAACATTTAACATTTTTGTTGTTGTTGCTTTAAAACAGTGGTTTGGATATTGTATCAAATTTGCAAGTCACATGATATAAAAAACAAGGTTTCATATGTTTTTTTTTTATGGTGGCCGAGAGAGTTCAACACGCTGCAACTTAAGAGAATGCATGCAAATTGAAAAAAACACCAGTAAATGAAGAAAACATCTTCATCAGTTTGACAACACAAGTGCTGCAAGTCATTACAAAACATGCAAATAAAGAAAACGCACTGCAAATCCTCACAACACATGCAAATTAAGAAACGCACTGCAAATCCTCACAACACATGCAAATTAAGAAATGCACTGCAAATCCTCACAACACATGCAAATTAAGAAACGCACTGCAAATCCTCTCAACACGTGCAAATAAAGAAACGCACTGCAAATTGTCACAACACATGCAAATTAAGAAACGCGCCTGCAAATCCTCACAACACATGTAAATTAAGAAACGCACTGCAAATCTTCACAACATATGCAAATTAACAAACGCACTGCAAATAGCATGGACCACAATGGAAATGTTTCAAGGAGACCCCAAAAAGTGTCAGACCGCTGGGATTTGCTTATTGTGCAGTGGCTACTGGTCAGTGGATTTGTTGGTGAACTGAAAGATAAGTTTTTTTTTTTGTTTTTTTTTTCTTCAAACACCCTGATTGCATGATTCCTTTATCTTTTGGATATTGTTAGCCTATATAAGCTGAATAATTACATGATTAAAAGTGAAACGTTACTATATAAGAATGGCTAACATTAATATCCTCAGCTAAATATAATTTAAAGGTTAATGAAAACAAATTTCCAATGCTTCATTAATTGTTTCCTAATTTGCAGGTGTTGTGAAGATTTGCAGGCAATTCTTAATTTGCATGTGTTGTGAGGTTTTGCAGCACGTTTCTTTATTTGCTTGTGTTGTGAGGATTTGAAGCGTTTTTATTTATTTGCATGTGTTGTGAGAATTTGCAGTGTTTTTGTTTATTTGCATGTGTTGTGAGGATTTGCAACACTTGTGTTGCAAACTGATGAAGATGCTTTCTTTATTTTTTTATTTTTTTCAATTTTGCATGTGGTTTCTTAAGATGCAGCGCGTTGAGCTCTCTCGGCCACCGTAGGTTTTGAACCTTTTACTCTTATTCATTTTCAACATTCCAAATGTTTGCCATTACAAGTGTCTAATGTTTTGTAACGTATGTTCATTTTTAAAATAATGTAATCAACTTTAATAATTGAATGGGTGTGTAAAACAAAAAGAAAAGTTATACTGTACTTTTGCTAATAATTGCCAATACCTGACTAATGATACAAAACAAGGACTACAAATTAATAAAGCACATATTTTTCAGAACTTTCATATTTGATGGTATTTAATTATTTATAGATAATTATTTGTGTTTCGAATGCTTATGGTGTGTTCACGCCAGACACAAATTTAATTATTCACATGAGAAGATTACATACAAAGACAACGCAAAGACACAAATAGATGCAAAATGCACAAACACGTTTGCCGCGGACGCACAATATTCACCTCAAATGCATCTTAAGTGCAAAATTTCAACTTGAACGGAAAATCACATGACACATTCTCACGCAAGCCAATCAGCGAAGAGCTTCTTGACACATCAGACAATAGAAGAGAGCGCTATTGTAGCCGTCTGTTATTATATAGGTCTGGAGCATAGAAAACAATTAAAATCAGTTGTAGTGGTAGTTGTATTTTATTAACATGACTACAGAAATGCTGTTATTAATTATAAAAATAAAAGTATTATGAGTGTACATATCAGTGGTAAAAAGGGACACGTGCTTTAATACAGGATCCTAACATTATTCATTCTCCTCTGGATAGTGCTGTAAACCCAGACACATGGGTATTTGGCTTTCCATTGCATTTGGGACTTTTTGACAACAACTACAAAACAGCGATTGTAGTTATCTGCACCATGGTTGATAGCACTGTTTTATTTGTGCGAGTGACATGAAAAACAACCTAGGAGTTATCTACAGTGATTGCCGCAATGAGCATATTCGCGTCGTGTCTGGTGTGAACACACCTTTAGAAACACTGAATCGTTTTACAGAGCAACTGATTCAATTGATGCAGAGTTTTAAAAAGCTTTGTACGTCTTTTCACTCACCGTGATTTTGTCAAGTAAGACATATTCCTAGATCAATTTATTTTTTATTTATTTTATTTTTATTAAATTTTTTTGGTATGATTCACTGAAGAATACTTACTGCCGAAACATTTGATTAGATCAATTTATTTATTTATTTATTTTTTTTTTTTTATTTATTTTTTTTTTTTTGGTATGATTCACTGAAGAATACTTACTGCCGACACATTTGATTGTTCTCTGCTGCAAAATTTAAATAAAGTAACAAGTAATTAAGTAGATAGAGCGAGTGTGGATCCCTGACTAGAATAGAATATGTTTATCCTGGATCAACATTATTTTTCAAAAATATAGACCTAACCCTATCCCTACCCCTAAACCTAACCCTACCCATAAATTATCATGAGGGACATGATGGTTGAATAACAAGGATGTAGAAGCACATAACTTCTAATGGTTTTAAAGCTAAAACTTTAATGAATGTAAAGCTAAAATTGGCATTTCCTGTTAAATTATCCCTCAATTCTGATTGGTTGATTGTTATGTTGTTCCAGGAATATGTTGCTGAAATCATATTCATTTTATAGAGAAATTGATTCTGATCGATGTCCTACACATTTTTCAGGACAGACCTACCATAACATTGTTAAGAGTGATATATGTGCAGTTTTTACTGAGGGTTGCTAGGTTTTCACAATAAAGCCCCACACAATTTCTACCCACAACTTGCCCAAATCTAATGTTTCGAGGGGGTTCCATAAAATACTTGCAGACTTGGCAACACTGCTGCACAAATACAGTAAATTGTACCACTTATTTTATTTCATTTACAATTATTTGGATAAGTAGGCTGTTTCAAGATTGCACATAAGCAAACAGTTTTGTTTTTTTCTTTCTTTTTTTTCAGAATTGAATGTTAATTTTTCTCCCAAATCATAGTTTGCAATGTTGTATTCGTTAGGGAACAGGTTGCTTTGGTTCATGAGTTAGTCTGTATTGAAGATATTTCTGAAATTCCTATGGATAAAGTGAATTTGAAAAACACTTCAAGAACCAAGCGTGGATTGCCTTCTTGCACCATTGAGTAATGCATTTTTAGAGTATTTCATGGAGAAGGGGATATATAATTATTTCAAGTGACTTAATAATAAATCAAAAGGAAGGTTACTTCATATACTGATATAATAATGATGTGGTAAAGATGTGGGGAGTTCTGCTGAATAAAAACATGATTAAACTCTCCTGGAGGGTGCAAGTCGATATTTTAATGACTCCATGCTCAAACATGTAGCAATGTTATGATACAAGTGCTACTAATTCCTGCTCTCTTGAAGCTGATAACTGCCCAATAATGAAGCTTTTAATGAAGCTGAGATCCTTCACCTAAAAAGAAAAAAAGGGAATTTTCTTCTTACTTATCAGATGTTTCTCCTGTCATAGAAAACATCCCAAAAATAACCCAAACTACATTTGCTATGATAGCAGAATCAGAGCTCAGACATTTTTTTTTAGTGCAACAGCTGTGGACTGAATTGTGGCTCATTGTTTTATTTCTCCTATAGACCTTTCATCATGTCCATTTAATCTTCTAAACGATGAAAGAGCAACCTCGCAGCATTAACATTTAGGTAACACTTTACATTTAAATTTGTTAATATCAGGTATCATGGACTAACATGATAATGACACCTACAGCATTAACAAACTTTATCCTCCATCAAACGTCTCTATTGGTAACACTTTACAATATGGTTTCAATTGTGGACATTAGTTAACTGCATTAGTTAACATGGATAAAACTTCTACAGCATTTATTAGAGGGGTCGTATGATGCTTTTTTAAAGCATTATTTGGTGCATTTGGTGTAACAGAATACGTTGACATGCTTTAATGTTCAAAAAACACACAAAACTCTGCATTTAAAAATTCAATAGCAAATACTTAAACTGATAGCAAAACAGATTCAGAAGTGCCAGATTGTTGTAGCAAAGTCAGAATAACCTCCTCTCCTAAGTTCATGAAACCGTTGTCCATTCAATGTGTTGCTCTTCTGTTATGAGTGATCTTAAAGATTCCTAAATGCATCTACTATCAGAAGGCCAAATAAAGTGCTTTTGCTTTTGCCAAGATACATAGCATCTCCCTGACACGGCTGCTTCTACACTAACTGCGGTTACTGTAACCACTTCTTCTTTGCATGAACATTGGGTGGAATTAAGCTAATATTTCCACATAGTGACATTGACATGTGGTTTCGTGTTTGAATGAGCCATTTTAGGGGGGCTTGGCAGAGCCTTAACTTTGATAAAGAATATCTTAAGACTTTCGTCTTTGCAACTTTAAAGATCTTATTTATGCACCAAGAGCTTGTAACACTCCAAAGAGATCATATGACCCCTTTAATTGCAATGCTATCCTCAGCATTTACTAATACATTTTCAGATCAAAAACTGTATATTTTAACATTAGTTATACTACAGGGCCATTGAATGCTTGAATATGATTGGCTAATGATCGTTCTAAGGTGTGCAGTTGACTTGACTGCATTACGTCTGTATCACTTCACCAAATTATTTGAGTTTTATCAAAGGTCCTTACTAGCCTAAAACAGCATATAACTCTTTCATATAACTTATTAAAGAGTTATATGAAATGTATGAACTGCATTAGTTTGCTGTCAATGGCTCAAACCTCCGTTACTAGGTTTATAATGACGTTTTGGAATTAGCAGTGGAGGTGTTGTGTGAGATGCAGAAGAAATAATCATCACAATAGCGATTCAAGTAGAAAACTGGAAAAATGACTTGAAATATATCACTTGATCGATGTCTTGAGGTGTGGTTACTGTAGTATAAGCAGAAAAATTGACATTGGGCCATTGTAACGACCTCAAGTTATTTTCTAAGAATTCAATGGACCGTCATCAATTAGGCTATTCCTTACTTAATGCACTGTGAACTTGAACATGAAAAACTGCTTGAACATTTTTTTTTTTTATTATCTGACATTTACATGGTTAACAAGTGTTGTACAAATGTATAGTTCATTGTTAGGTTAAGATAGTGTATACATTAACTAATGTCAACAAATAAGAACGGATTTAATGTAAAGTGGTACCTCTTTTTAAAGTATTAGAGCTTCTAACAACATAAATCAGTGCTTCACAAGAACAACAGCCGACTTAATTGTGCACACAATGCAGGTTGTCAAGCCTCCTCACCAATGAATTTAAATTATTTATTTATTTTTTCTTTCATTGTTCACTTATTGTTGTGTTTTTCAAAAATCAGTTTACTGAGATTTCATTTACTCTCAAAGAGCAATTTCCTGCCGGTTCAATACTTCAGAACTAAAAAATAAATTGGCACACTTAAGTTTGGGGACCAATTCTCACTGTTAACTACAACTCTTGCTTCAGTAAACTTCTAGTTTGCTACTTATTTATTAATATAGTTAGTTACTTATTAACAGTTAGTAAGGTAACTGTTAAGTTTAGGTATGTAGAGTTTAAGGATTAAGGGATTTGAAATATATTCATGCACAATAAGGCATTGATATGTACTTTATAATTACTAAAAATGCATGTTACTAACAACTAGGTAATAGTGAGAATTGGTCCTTAAAATAAAATGTTACCACAATTCCTTGCCGATGTATTATGTCAGCGCTAATAAAGAAAAACAAAACTAAAAAAAAATACAGAACTGCTAATGATTTCTTCAAAGCCTGGAAAGCAGTATTTTAAAGAGCTCAGCTTTTTCATGAGCGTGGGAACCCTGAAAGCACAATAACGTGGCGCTGATCCGATCGCATGCATATTCTCTCTAAATGGCTGGAAACTAATGCTCGGGACGCTTTGAACTTCTATAAGATGATAAAACAGGTTCACACTGAGGACAGTTCTTCTTAACTAGCCCATTTTAAGAGAACTCAGCAGAAACTCATATATGACCATGAGCAAAGACCATACACAGTGCATAGCTTGGTGTTGATTACTTACCTATAAATTTTATACCGGGTCGTGAATCCTTGGCGAAATCTTTCCATGAAGGAGAGGTACCCCTTCGAGTGGTGGAAAGGGCCACGGTCAGAGATGAGCCAGTCAAACTGCTTGGTAACATGTTGCTCGTTGGCCGAGGGCTCTTGGCGGGAAGACTGAACTGTTATATGGTTCCATATAAACAGGAAGTAAGTGACTTCAATGAGCCTCCAGTTCATGCTTCACTCTCGACCGCACTCTGCTCATTCTTGCTCCATTCTGTGGAGACCTGAAAGATACAAGACAACATCTGAACATAAGTCATCAAACCCTGAATGTGCAAAGAAAATGAATCATGTTGTCATAACCCCCAATATATATATATATATATATATATATATATATATATATATATATATATATATATATATATATATATATATATATATATTATTTTATTTTATTAGCAGTTGGTTTGCAGAGCACCACACTAACACGACTCACTGCTCACTCTTGTATCCTTTCACCAATGAGAATGAATTACAAACAGGAAGTACAGCCTTCACTTTATTCAGACTAATTGGTGGCATGATAATTTCAGACAGGGTGAGTGTCAGCTTTATGATATGTTGTGACATGGGGTCGGTTCATGGAGGAGGATGGCGGCGCATCTCCACTGGCTAATTAACGGCATGGATTTATTGCATTAGCCTCATTTATGCAATTAAGTAGTACATGCTGATATCCTGTGTGAAAGTGAGATAGACAAGAGTACATACAGGCTTGTCTAGAGGTGTCTGTAAAGTTATGTTAATCTTAAAATAAAATAAAAAAACAGACCTTTATATAACAGTGTAATGATGAGTCCAGAAAAAAGCATCTGTCCACCTTTTTTGTCAAGCCATACTGAGGATAAAGCTTTTAAAAAAAAAAAAACATATTTCACCTCAAAATCAAAGAAAAAAATGGAGCTTCATTGTTTAAATTCATTCATTCATTCATTCATTCATTCATTCATTTTTACCAACCATGGAATTGCATGTGCACAGTTATATAAAAAATAAATAAAATAAATACATAAAAATGGGCAAACACATCTGATTGCGATTATAAATATAAAATAATAATACATCAAAAAATACATATATGAGAAAAAAGTGTCTTGAAATAAATTAAATGCCAACTGAAAATAAATACAATTTAACATGATGCACTAAAATAAATAAAACTGAAAAAATAAAAATAAATTAAGAGCTTAAAATTAATTAAAGAGTAGCATTTACTGTGAACCGTTAAAAATTATCACAGTGCTGAAACACAGCACATCAGATTACATGTTATAGAATTAAAATGCAGTCTTTCTGATTTAATAACTGTGCCGAATCATTTTGATTTTCAAGCATTGTTAGGATTAATAAGAAATGTTACAGGCCAACTGATGAGTGACACTGTTTTATGAACTCATAAATGCTGATATTTACTCTCATTTGGTGCTCAGTTAATTTTAGCCCCTAACCGTGTGTGTTGTTTTATTTTAATGAATTTAATTTCTGGATGATTTTCGTGACATTCATGAAAATTTATTTTTGTTTTACCAAGATCATTTCGGAGAAATAATGCAAAACTGTTTTGGTTCAAAACACAGGTGTCAATGTCTTTTGCAAAATCTTAAAGAAGAAGATATGTGAGCTTTCCACGACCAGTCTGTATGTTATTAAAATGAGCTGCATTTCCATATCAGAGCATATGTCAGCAGCACTCTTTATGACAGTCTATCCGACAGCATGTTTTTAAGTTGTGATAAGAGCCATTTTAAATTGTAATGATCCTCCAGATCTTCCCTTCCAGGAATTACAGCCCAAATTCTGAGCTATAAAAAGACAACATGCACCCTCTTCATGAAGCATCAGACAACATGTGATGTGACTCAGCACCTGTGAGTGACTAATACTTCATAACTTCATAACTTCCCCAGCAGTTTGACAGAAGCTCAACTGTTTTCATAATAGTGATTTTTCCGTAATACAGTACTTTTTTCCCCAATTAGTATTGTGTAGCATCAATTTTTTTTTCATCACATTGTATTGTGCATTCATTTGTGTAGCCAAGGGAAAACCTTTGTTTGTTTGTTTGTTTGTTTGTTTGTCTGTTTGCTTGTGTGAGATACTTCTTGAACATATATTATCTGATCATATATTTTATCATTTATTTAGATGTTTTCCTCATATATAGCTTCAATTTATCTACCTTTTTTAACATATGCTGTCAGCATTTTAATAGTGAGTGTAAATTAGGAGAATTACATTACAACATGTTTGTGTTTTCCCTGTTAATGGAAATATGACCTTACCCACCTTTAATTAAAAAAAGGGGTTATGAATCATTAATGAGTAATATCATGCACACATCATGTATGCATACTTCAATAATTAACATTCTGCAAGCAAAAGATTGCATTAATAATATGTATGTCATTGCAAAAACTGGCCATGGTCCATGTAAATTTATGGATATTACCTTACAAATATCCTGCTCATCTTCAAGGTGTCTTTACACAGTTCATACATAATTAAGAGATGTATATGCTATGAGCTCCAGGCAGCTGAATGCATATTAATATTCTTTCATTTTATGCAATGATCTAATTGTCAATGAAATAATTTCTTCCCTCTTCCTGTATGGCTGTTTACAGTCTTTAATTAATGAAGATCTTGCAGTCACACAGGCTTCTGCTGCCGGCGTCACCTGCAGTGACAAATATGCAGCTGAGCATCTAATGATGGCTCCTTTAACTAATTAGTTCAGACTAATTTGAGGCTGCCTGTCAGAACATAACACTGCATCATTTCACTGAAACAAGAGACAAGTTAACCCTTTAAAATCTTCACACCAGAGGGAAATATTTAGTAACCTTTACCTGGACGGATTTTCCGAAGGTCACTGAGAGACAACAGAAAAAATAATTAATAGTAAATGTATTTAAAAAGTCAAGGTGAGCGGGCAATGTTAATGTAATTCATAACACATAGGGGGGTAAATTGGCTTTAGCTTTTTCATATAATTTTTGTATTATAGATGACTAAAATAATATGTTTATAGAGGGTTTTAAATATGCATATGAATAACATTAATACAATTTTGGTTTTAGGCAAGTTTCTGTTTCAGACACATTTTTGAATGATTTTCATAAAAGATGTTGATTTCTACACGTTGTAAATTATGTACACATTAATTAGTGTCAGGATTATTATAGTTAACTAAAAATGTTGTTTGAAATTAAATGACTGTAAATTCAGCTGAAATAAAATACAATATGATAATTTGAACTGATTTTATTTTAGATAGCCACCAGTTTCTCATTTGTGTTTAGATTGATGTACTAAAATAACTAAATCTGAATAATAATAATAATAATAATAATAATAATAATAATAATAATAATAATTTTATATTTTAGTATATTTTGGGTATAGTTTTCTTTTATGCCAACAATCATAAGGATATTAAGTAAAGATAATTTTCCATCAAGATATTTTGTAAATTTCCAACCATATCAAAACCCATTTTTAGATTAGTAATATGCATTGCTAAGAACTTCATTTGGACAACTTTCTCAGATTCCATATTTTCAATTAGTAGTAACTCGGCCAAATATTGTCCTGTCCTAATAAAACATACATCAAAGGGAAAGCATGTGTGTGAATTTGTGTGTGTGTGTGTGTGTCTGTGTGTTTTGCATATCTGAAAAGTACAACGCTTTAGGGAATACTAGAGTATTTTCTATTACACCAAATGTCCATCTTTGACTGATTTGCTCCTGTAACCAGTTTCTATCACCTCCGAATTACATGGCTCCTCTAGAGGAAGCTCAGCCGTAACAACTAGATGTCATTTGACCAATGGCAGCTGAGGGTTAATCTAATGACACTCCGATTCTCCATACAATCCCTCGGCTCTCCAAAACTCTCTCTCTCTGCTAGCTCTCTGACACATGGACATCATGGGCTTCGGGTGTCTGCTAGAGCTGGAGTTGTTGAGGAGCACGGTTGACTTGAACAGATTGATGTATGGGGTACTGGTTACCTTTTGAGAAAGTACTGCCCCAGTGACAGCTTGTGTAGCTTTTTTCTGAGACGGTTAAGCTCATCAGTGGTTTTTGTATGTTTGCTGGGTAGCTGAACTTGTTGTAATGTAATCTGCCTTGGGTAAAAATGTCACCTGTCTAAAGGGATAGTTCACCCTAAAATAAAAATTCTGTCATCATTTATTCTCTCTACAGCTGCTTGTTTCTATTGACTCCCGTGGTATTTATTTTCACATTATTGTCAATGCCTACCAGCAAATTATTAGTTACCATTATCCTAAATAAACAAATAAATTGCTAAACAGAAGAAGGAAACTTATTTATGTTTGGAACTACTTGAGGTAAGTAAATGATATATTATCTTTAAATGCTTAAAATGATTGATTAGCACTAACTGCATCCACATGTCCACTTCTTAATGTGTCCTTTATTGATTATTGAGTTGCATTATGCCTAATTTGCACTTTAAGGCAATCAATTTGTGAAACATTAGTGTGTTTAATTGTGTATAACGTCTACTTGTAGTCTGCAAAGTATATATATATATATATATATATATATATATATATATATATATATATATATATATATATATATATACAGTATAGCGGGCAAATTAAATGTTAAAATTCTCAACTTATGATAATTCACAAACTAAAAAACGGTGATTGGCCAATCAGAATTCGTACTGTAACAAGCTAAAATAAGCAGAAGCAAGTTTCCGTCATTTTTACTGCACAACGTTTCAAGCACAACTTTTTACGTTTTTAAAAAGAAGGCAACAAATGGTATGATTTTTCCTTGATTAGAATTTTAAGACAATTATGACAGTGATTCAATAAATCGTTTAATAAAACAGGGATTTGCTGCCACTTACTGGTGGTTTTATTGTCTTTATTTATCCATGACCGACCTAAACCCGCCAGCACAAAAACACATTCTGCAAAATAGTGTTTAATTAGAAGTATTGAACCAAAATTCCTCCATTTCAGGCCCCAGAAGGAAAATAAAACTTAAAAGTAATAGTTATTTTATTAAATAAAAACCTTTTTAGACTAAATTTGAAATAATTATGTAAAAGAAATTGACCACACTATACCCCCTGATTTTTTTAAGTCGACCACTGGTAATATTACATTTATAGGTATTAGTGATCGACCGATGTATCTGTTTACCGATATTTTTCCCGATATTTAAGCATTTTTCCATAATCGGGTATCGGTTTTGTAATATCGGATTCGCCGATTTACGGCGCCATCTTGTGGCCGTTTTGAGATTTCCGCCATTGCAGCCCGGGTGTCTGAGGAGATCAGTCAACAACAACTCAGTGCACAGGTAAATATATGTTCTACTTGGTTTGCTTTGATTAATAAACTTTATTTAACATAACAGACATGCACAAATGAGATCTGAGACATAAATTCCTGATATAGTTAATTTATGCAGCTTGTTTCTAAACAATTGAGACGAACTCATTGAGTCACGTAGTGTAATTCATCATGTCCTGCCCCAATAAAGACGTATCTTTACATGAATTAAATAAAACAGATATGATTGAGTGCATGTTGAAAATAAAAGCGTTGAATTTAATTCTCTATCTGTTGTATTTGCTCACCATTAGTCTAGAAGAGAAAGTTTGTTCATATTGCTTAGCAACTGACGGATGATCTGGAGGCTTAAGCACGGCGACTGAATTAAACTTTTGACAAGATTGTCTTGTTTAAACACCCTAGATTATATTATCATTTACTACATAACAATTATTTCGCTAATACACATATAAATATAGCCTACCGCTTTATGGAAATTAATTATTTATTATCTCCATGCGCGATCGCGGTTGATTAAGTTATAGTCAAACAGCACTTTGTCAGTTGGCATTTCATGATTTAACGTTAGATTAAATTTAGATCATAAAATGCCAACTGACAAGTGCTGTTTAACTTTATATAGTCTCGGGGAAAAAAGTTCGTTCATATTGCTCAGCACCTGACTGGGTTGATGATCAGGAAGCCTCAAGCAATGCCACTGAATGAAACTTTTGACAAGATTATCTTGTTTAAACACCCTAGATTATATTGTCATTTACTACATAACAATTATTTCGCTAATACACATATAGGCTACATATACCGCTTTGTGGAAATTAATTATTTATTATCTCCATGCGCGATCGCGGTTGATTAAATTAAAGTCAAACAGCACTTTGTCAGTTGGCATTTCATGATCTAATGTTAGATTGAATCTAGATCATAAAATGCCAACTGATAAGTGCTGTTTAACTTTATATAGTCTCGGGAAAAAAAGTTCGTTCATATTTCTCAGCACCTGACTGGGCTGATGATCAGGAAGCCTCAAGCACGGCCACTGCATAAAATTTTTGAAGGAAGCAGGCTTACAGGGCAGAATGCTGAAAGACTCTGTTTTCTACACTAAAACCTAGTTCTGCTTAACTGGGAGTATTAAGTTACACTACTATATAGCTATGCACTCCTAAATAGCCCTCCCGCCCCCACCAATATGTTAGAATCATTTTTGTGCTTTATTTTTTTTACCTGTTTTTATTTTTTTACCTCATCAAAGCTTTTATTTTAAAACAAAGACACTTAGTAACAGTGCGCTTAAATTTTTTGGACTCAGACCCCTCTATTTATTTGTGTATAAATATAATGCTTTGTTTTTTTGTATGCAAGGAGGTAGTGATTGTTATAAATAAAATGGTTTGTTCAGCTCATTCGTTTTGTAATAATTGTCAGAAACAGAAGTATAACAGTAAATAAATATCGGTTCTGCATATCGGTTATCGGGTACATAAACATACAAATAATCGGTATCGGTATCGGTTATAAAAAATCAATATCGGTCGATCACTAATAGGTATCACTTAAAATATACTAAAACCTCACTACAAATATATTATACAGACTTCAAAACAAATGACAAAGTTTATTTTAGAAATTTTTATATTCTATATACTTTAATCAGATTCCATTAAATCTAAATTGTATTTTTTAACTGTAAATAATATGCAGTTTAGTGTCTGAAAACAATATATTTAGTTCACACTTAGGTCTTTGTCATGTAATTTGTTTTCTTTTCATAAATATGCTAAAGTGTACAGACATATGGGGCTGCATAGAGTTTGTTGTTGTTGTTGCTGTTTAAAGTATAAGAATTTATGCAAATCGGCTTTTAACTGAAGAGAAGCACATGCATCAAGAGGAAAGCGATGCCGGAATCTGAAGGACTGACCATGATGAATGCTGTATGATATTGATATTTCTTGCGGTGCTCAGAAAGCGGTCGAGGCATGGAGCCAAACCCACCACAGGCTTACGGAAAAGCAAAAACATATAATAATTAATCTGTGCACATTTATTCTGCACTGAGTGCAATACTGTGACTTTCACTGACAGCACGAGCAGGGGAACTGTTTAGATGTCTTGCAAAATAATGCAATTTGCACCATGATTTATATTTATTGCACACAAAGAGCCACATTGTCTGTTGGGGCAACAGGGTCATCATTTATTCATCCTCTCACTTCAAGTAATGCACCTCTTCCTGTCTAATCGGGAAAATTGCATGTGCATTACGGAAAACATTGCAGAGGCAGCAGGGCAACAGAATACTTACAATGCCATGGTTTATTGTGCTGTTTAAAATGAACACAATCACCTTGCCAGAACTGGTTAAGGTCCGCATAAAACTAAAAGTGACCCTTTGCTTTATTTGCTTTCTAGATAAATGTCCTTGGTCGTGCTGTGCATGATTCATCAGTGCAGGTTATTCCCAAAGAAAAAAAGTTCAAAATGTAATAACTTGTTCTGCCTCTTTACTAGATCTGTCACAATACATTTTCTTAATCTTTCTGTTTATATGAACCGTAAATGTTGCATATTTATTCAGATGAGCGTAACATGCCTTACAAACAAAACTTCAGAACACGCGTAGTGCTACTCGAATAATGCCACCGGAACTTCTTTAAATATAATTGCCATTTTTGTCTTGATGACAGCAGACACTTATGGCAGAAGAGCTTTTTTCAGACCAAACAAAAGAGCATATGACTCAATGTGAAAATTACAATATTTGTAGTGTCCGGTCCGCCAGGACATTCCAGTTATGTTACCTGACTTTTCAGTGAAATCAAGCTAAATATGTAGGGTCATCAGATTGGTCATCAAAGCTTTGTCTAAAAAATGTAAAAATAACTTCAAAGAAAAAAAAGAAGAAAAAAAAAATGGTTTTACTCAGAAATAAAACACAGTCAGGCCATATTAGACTAGTTAGTTCAGACTTGTTTTAACATGTTCCTAACATGTTGCTACCATGTTTCTAATGTCTCAACATGTTTATAGCATGTTTCCAGTATTTTTAGCATGCTTAGCACAGTGCTAGCATCTTACTAAGCCTATAGAATACCCAAGACATGTGCCTCGTATAGTTTTGCAAATGCAACGCTCAATATGGCCGCTCAATTGCAGGAAGCACCACCTCCTGAATGAAAGAGTCAATCGCAAAGTCAGCACGTCACTACAGCTGCCGTTAGAAGTCCCGGTTGGTATAGTAACAGTCAACGCTCTGAGACGTGCTCTTAGGACTGCACATGCGCTTTTTATTTGAGCAAAAGTAACAACATTTAAGACACAGTTGTTGTCAGATTTCTTTGGTGATTTCAAATATGAAATTTAATCCTAAACTTAGTAAACAGTTTTGGAGAATTATGATGTTTCCCCATTCAAAGAGATAGGAGCTGCACTTGGATGGCCAAGAGGCATTTTAAAGATGACTGCTGAGTGACATGACTTGTCTCAAAGAGACTTTGCTAACATGTATGATGCTAGCGTGATTTAGCACAGCATGTTGCTTTGTATGTATTTATATGTATGTTTGCATGTATTAGCATTTTACTGCCATGTTTTTATTTTCTTTCCACATTGAACGTGTTAGAAAATAAATGTAACTAATGTGATTTGCATGTTGATAGCATGTTTAATCACATTTCTAGCATATTAACATATTGTCCATGTATTATAAGGTTGATAGGATCATGCTGTTGGCATGCTAATCATGTTGCCAACATGCTTTGATAACATTATTGCAACTGCATGTTGCTAGCATATTTCTAGCTTTATTGCATGCTGCTAATGTTTTAGCACAGTGCTAGCATCTTTCTAACATGTTTTAGCCTAATGATAGCTTGCATTATCATGTTGCTAAAGGATGTTATTAATGTGTTTTATACATGTTGCTAACATGTTTCTAGTATATATTGTTTTAGCATGTTGACAGCACAATTTAGCATTTTGCTCTCATGCATTATGGTGAGCATGATTTCACCAAGTACAACATGTTCCTGGATCAACATCCTTGTTGATCCTGGAACAACATTCCAATCAACCAATCAGAATTGAGATGTAACTTTTCAGGAAATATCTGTTTTAGGCATCAGGGTTAGGTGCTTCTACACCCTAGTTAATCAGCTATCATTTCCCTCTGATTTAAGGAATAAATTATGGGTATGGTTAGGTTTAGGGGTAGGGACTGGATTAAGTCTATAATTTTTGACAATGATGTTGATCCAGGATCATCAAAAGATGTTGACCCAGAAACATGTCTTAATTGGCAAAATCACGGTGACCCATGCATTACGTACGTATTGCTAACATATTAACACATTCCTAATATGATTTAATAGGTTTCTAACCAAATAGCAAGCAGAAATTGATTTATCATCCATTTTTGTTTATTATGGTCTATATGTATTTTGCTGAAATGTTTTAGTATTATTAATATATTTTTTTATTATTATTATTCCTTTTATTTTGTTCTATGTATTACACCTTTAAATGATTTAACAGGTTTCTACCCCGACAGCAAACAAACATTGGTTTAACATCTATGGTTATAAAGGTCAGTATCAGTCATCAATCGAGCCAGTCAGTTTGTAAGGCATGAGACACAAATAAACATATGCATATTAGTATGACATTTGTAAACATATACCTCACAGCACTGTGCGTGGTATTGAAAAATCCAACTGAATAAATTATTTTATACAAGGGTTTACATGTGTTTTTTTTTTTTTTTTTCTGTTGATCAGATAACGTCAGGTCTTCATACCTTCTAAATAGCTCACTTGAACCAAACTAGTAAAGTGTAGCTACTATATATCAAAACCCATCCTAAAACATCTTCTGTGGCTGACATCATGTATAGGCTGTGTGGGTAAATCAGTCAAACTGCTTTTTTAGGCATTGCAAGCTCACACTATATCTGATTCTATTCTAGTAAGAAACTCCCACGTTGCTCCATCCAATCAATTTCCCATGGATTACATCAAGCTGCAGCCCATACTGTACATGTTTTGTCTTGTTGAATATCCTGTTTCACATTATTAAGGACGCAAAATGAATGCAAAGCACCACCCAGGGTGTTTGTCCCTATACTGCTCAGAATGAAATGTGTCTGCTAAATAACTTAAGTGGGTAAATGCACTTGATTTTCACATCAATTTATTATAATGAGTATTTTGCACTAGAAAATCAATGAACCCCAGTGAGTCTTCTGAAGTCTTCAGAAGAAGGTCTCACAGATGAATATTCCCCTGCTGATACACTGTATGACAAGATATTTCATATTAAACACTCATACTATTATCCGCTCTTGTGCTTTAGTCGTCTCCCTCTGAGAAAGACACATGCTGTTTACAAATCTCGATCGCCTGAAGGACCTTGGGTTTTGTCAGTGTGGATTCATTTATCGACGGATGTTTTGAGACCAAACAAATCCGCTTATGACTCAATGTGTCAAATTATAATATCTTCAGTGTTTTACATGCATCCATTTGTCGGGTCAGCCAGGACTCTGACACTTTTCCAGTTATGTTTTCTGATGTCCTTTCATCATCTCTGTAAATTAAGCTGATATATGACATAGTATTAAAAATAAATAAATAAATGCACAGCCTTTCAAAGTGTACATTTGCTCAAGGAAAATGAATCACTATCTGCCCTTTTTCTCTCAAAAAACTATGGCCGATAAAAAAAGTATTTTTTACTCATAGAGTTGTGTGTATCTTTTAAACTCCTCACAAAATCACTCATCAACATGGACATTGTTTGTTTTTGCAGGCTTCAGTAATTTATTGTTCGGTCTATTCCGGTCTGGGCCAGTGTCGCCACCTTTTGGACAAAGTAATTGGTGCAAAAAGAATCAAAGTGCATATGCACACATAAAAACTGAAGCATAATTTGGCCTTCATATGTTTATATTTAGCTTGTTGCTACCATTTTTTGACAAGTTGATAGAATGGTTCTAGCATTTAACATATTTTTAAACATCTCTAAAGGCGGGCGTACACGGTGCGAATTCAGATGGTCGGAAGATCGTATGTCCACGCACACGGCACGAGTGAGTTTATCTGAAAATCGTACGGACGAGATGATATACGACACGATTTTACAACCTGCGAATTCCAGAAACAATCAAGTGGAACGAGCCTAATATAACTGCTCTCCCTCTCTCATAACTGCATATAAAATACTGATACGAGCCGTGACTGTTTCCTACACGTAGGCTACAGGTTATTTTTCAGCAATAGGAAACCGGGACGTTTGGTTACCTTGTGTGTGTGTTACAATGTAAACATGGTTTGTGAGGACAATTCCTGTGCCCTCGTAAACCAAATGGCTTTAAAAATTAAACATGCATTTTTCGTGATGGATAGAGGTAGTGTATGGGGATAAACAGTATAGAATACCGTTACATTTATGGAGAGTCCCTGTAAACTACATATATGCGTGTGTGAGAGAGAGCGAGAGAGAACTAAAAAGGCATTGGAATACGTTGCTAGAAACACACAGCACTCACTGTTCCTGTCAGACTTCACCGATTTTATCCTCCCACATTCACCGTGGCGCTGCCGTCTTCGTCTTCTGTGGTTTTCCTAGTTCGTGATTGGTCAACTTCAGATAAATCAACAAATCGGCTCGTTCAACCGCACAAATGGCACGAATTCAAACCGAGAGCTCACGAACTTTTTAGACATGTTTAAAAATGATCGGGAGGTCGGGAAGTGCTCGTAAGCCACTCTGCTCAGCTCGTAATTCATCGCAAACGATACGAGCCGCGACCATACGAGAATACGTGATTTCCACACGATTGAAAAAAATCGCATGCGAACTCGTACGACAGCAAAAATCGCACCGTGTACGCCCGCCTTAACTTGTTGCCAACAAGATTTAATGTATTGCTAGCATATTGCTAATGTTTACCATGTTGCTACCATGCTTTACCATATTACTAGCATGTTTTAACATTTTGATAACAATATTTAGTATGTCTCTATTATGCTAAAACATTTCTTACATTAGTTAGCCTGCTGTTAGCATGTTAAATCACATTGTTAACTTATTTTTAGCATATTATCCCCACGTTTTATCATGTTAATAACATTATTTAGCATTTTGCCAACATGTTTCTAGCACTGTTTAGCATGCTTCCAGCTTTTTTTAGCATGGCATGTTTTAGCATTTTATGCTAACATCTTTCTAACATGTTCAAGCCTGTTGACAGCTGGTAATAAAAATTTACTAATGGGATTTAGCATGCTATGTCTAATATTTTTTGTAGCATATTTTGTTTAAAATTGTTTAAAGCATGATTTAGCATTTTGCTATTGTGTGTTAAAAATAAACAAGAGGAGTGGCTGGCCGCACACTGATCCACTCAAAACTGGAAGTCTACAAAAATTATTTTATTTTTCAAATTGCATCGTGCAAAAAAAGTGCAAAGTGCATATGGGTTGCTATTGTGTGTTAACACATTGCTAACATGATTTTGCCTGTATATTTTAACACAGGTATAGCCTAATTTAACGCTGTTAGCATGTTTAGATCATGGCATGTGTAATGCTGGCACATGCATGTTTTAGCATGTTTCATTTTTCAACATTTCAACATTTTGATACCATATATTACACATTGCTAGCATGTTAACACATCGATAACATGACTATATAAGTGTTTGCATGTTTTAACATGTTTCTAACATGTTTTAGTACAATAATACCATTTAGTGCATTGCCAGTATGATTTGCACATTGCTGGCATGTTTTTACAATGCTAGTACATTTCTAGCTTGTTTCTAGCATTTTTATCACATCACTAAACATCATGTCGCCTATTGTTAGCTTGGGTTAGCATGTTTGCTAACATCTTTTTACATGATAAACATGTTTAAGCACTTTAATAACATGAATGAGTTACTGTTTAAAATTGTTTGTTAGAGGAATTGGAAGAATAATATGCTTTAATAAAATCGAAAATTGCAATATTAGGAATAAGAATATTTCAAAAACTGGTCTTGTGCTGAATTGTTGTTGTTGTTTAAATGCTCTTGCAGTCTTGTGGGCTAATCCTTGTCTCCCCACCCCTTTTTTGTTTTTAAATGGTCTCATTCACTCTGAGAGCTTCCTGTCTTCAGGGCTTTATTCAGAAATCTCATTTCTAACGCAAGTCTTGCGTGGACTCAATCAATTGCTGTTTTCCTTCATAGGGGCTGAGCTCCGCTTTGTTCCTGACAGTTCACAGGGATGGAGGCTTGTCCCCTATTTGTATTCCGGGTCCCAGGAGCTGCTGGATTGAACCGATAGAGATTCTGCTTTGTGTGGACGTATCGAACAGTTTCCGCGCACAAAATCCTCTGAGAGGAAGTGGAGGGTTTGGGTTTGTTCTCAAGTCCCCATCCACTCGATGTAGACCACATACTGCCTCTGCCAATGCTGCGCTGGATGTTTGCTGCCAGAGTGTTTTCAAAACCCCAGTGCCAAGACCTCTAAACCTGATGTACATAGCTAACATCCATCTGAACTTGAGTCATCTGAATCAATGTTTTCTATTCAAAGACCAGTCCTTTTTTCAAAAAGCAGCTATACAGTTTAATCCAGAAATTTTAGTTCCAGTCTTATACTATGTTAAAATATGTGACATAATGGCAGCTATGAAGTGAAACAGCTTTTACACCATACATGGTTCATCAGAAAATGTTATAGAAGAGTTTTATACGATGGATGTCTTAAACAGTAGTAGATTTCTATGCGTTCTGTCAAATGTTCCATTATTCTGCAGGTTCATAATATAAAAGTGAACCATGTTATGGCACTTGTCAAGATAAAAGGTTAGTAAGATAAGTAATAAGAAAGAACATGAAACATATAATTAATCTAATGTAGGAAAATTACTATTTGTATGGTAATATAAAATGTGCTAAATTCAGAATATCTTCCTACCATATTAAAATGCTAATTACTAAAATTATTGCTGTCAAAATTAGTGTGTTAACGCAGGTTAATTAATTTATTTATTTTTAATTGTTTTTGGTTTAGCATTAAAAAAATTTACGCAATTAACGAGGGTGGAGCTGGGACAAAAAAAAATGTCCGCATGAAAACGCAAAAGCATACTATGAAGCACTGTCAAGAGCATGCCAAACCAACCGATAGCAATATATTATATCAAACGTAAAGCTATTTTGGCCAATCAGACGCCTGAAAAAGTTTCGGTAACAATTGCAATGAAGCCCGTATTTATAATACATTATAAGGTTATTTTTAAGGCATTATAGTGAATGCATAACGCATTATACAAAAACATATAATCTGTTATATCAACTCATGAATAATCATAACGACAATTATAATACATCATAATGCTTATGTATTTGTGGTTATAAGTTTAAGAGTATGATTATTTACAACACACAATTAACACTATATTTCCTCTACTTAATTTACAGGATGATGGACTGTATAATATCTTGACATTGTTTATTTAAGATCTGCATAGTATCTTACTACAGCTTGTGAGTGGTTAGATGCTGAGTGATATTTGAGTGTTTCCTGTGAGGCTTATGTTGATTAATTGATGTGAGCTTAATACTCCAACTGAAAAAAAATGCAATGTATTATATGGTTACATTATATTTTGATGGTACCCTTAATCAATCGAATATGATCTGATATCTGATCTTATGGCTGTTTGAGAGAGAGAAAAAAAAATACTATTATTATTACTACTTATAAGTGGTCTTTGACTGCTTCAAGTAAAGTAGCATCAGAAAAATGGCAGGATATGAGACTTATAATACATTATAACTATGAGAACTATAATCCATTGTAAAAGTGGATGCAACATGCTCATTGTATTATAAATCATCATACTTTTAAAAGCTATAACCACACATAAGTAAATATTAGTATATATTAAAACTGTTCTTATGAACATTCATGAAATGATACAACATTTAATACGTTTTTATATATGTTTTCTGTATATGTTACCAAGTTTCCAGGAGGCAGAGATGACAGCACATTCTCCGGCGTCGCAAGCCATAATCTCTGGCTTCGCTGTCTACACGATAACACTGCAACTGGAAAGTTTTTATTTTTATTTTTTTTTTTAGTTTGCTTGTTTTTTCTTCACATTAGCAGGAGTTTTAAAAAATATTCAGTTTCAGTAAACTGGTGCTGCAGATGCATGTGAACGAATGGCCAAACCGCAGAGAAAAAGCTGTGGTTTTGAAAATACCCACATCCGTGTGGACTGGGCTTTAAATTGCATGCACAAAGGCGGGCTGTAGCCTGTTTCATTTCATATCAAAGCAAAATAAAGTACATGCTCTAAAATGGCTCTGAAACGTCTCTGAAATGGTTTTCAAAACTTCCTCATCTAAACACACCCGATTCATCTCATCAGTTCATTAGTAGAGACTTTAATTAAGACCTGAAGTGGGTCAGAAAAGGAAAAGAGAGCTGAGAGAAAATACAGTGTGTGCCAGATCCACATCATGTTTCAGCAGCAGCAGCTCTTAAAGAAAAAACAGCCAAAACAAACAACCTAATAACCCGGCTGCTCTGATGTCTGTTAATCAAACAAAGAGAAAAAAGAAAAATAATAGGTGGAAATCAATTACTTTTATAGCTTTAAGGATTCATCTATATTTAATTTAGAATTTAGTGTATGATAACATCTTACTATATTTCTGCTGAAAGGCACAGGTAAATATGAGATTTATTATAATGGCTTTATGTGAAGATTGTTTTAGGTTTAATTATTTGTATTTTTTTTAGTCTGATAAATGTTGATAGCTCTCAATTATACTGTAATGTTGAATGGCTATAGTCAATTGTTAAAGAATGGGGGGGGGGGTTCAATTTCATAGGGATATCCATATTGGTATCGGTGATACTGGCCTTCAGTCATAAAAAAAAAAAAAAAAAAAAACGGCATTTGACAAATATTTAAAAAATACTGTATGTTGTTTGTACATCAGTTTGAAAATTTTATGTGAAATTATTGCAATATACAAGTATATTTTAACTTTAATGTTAGGTTGGATTAATTGTGATTAATTTCAGAAAAAAAAGTGTGATTAGTAACTAACTGTTATTTTATATTTTTATGGATTGACAACTAAAATAACACAAATGTGATTATTATTTGATTATTGATTATTATTTCTGATCACATAATATATACTGCACAGTGCAAGATATGGACTATACACATTCATACTGTTAAAAAAAAAACATTATGAACAGGTATAATGAACAGTACAACATACTGTATAGTAATGTTTATATTAAAATACCAATTTCCACTGGGAGGCTACAAATATATTTTAACATAAAAAAATAAACATTAAATAATTGATTGCATATATTTTGTTGCATATTTTAGATAAGTTAGTTGCATTATGAAGTTAAACTTCACTACATAAACTATGGACTGAATTTCAATTAAAAAACAGGTTTCGTAACATGAAAATATGAAGAAATATATTATTTTACAGCATGTGGTTATTATTAATTTAATGAGTGTCATGTTTATATTTTATATCGCATGCATTACATGAAATAACAATGGGGTATTAAAAAATAAACATAATTACGTTTCAAAATGTGAAAATTATAAAGCATTTTTTTATTTTATTTTTACCACATGTAGTTATTGTTAATTTATTAATATAATATTATTCATTATTAGACATTCATATCAAGCCTGTATTTCTTGCAAAATTAAAGTATAAACTATTAGCATAATATACACTTAACATAAATATACTGTACATTTTCTTGTAAATGGTAGACATTAGTGGAATTATGCATGTGCTGTTAACACATTGATAAAGTTGCATGTGCTAACTATGTAGTATGTTTGTATGTATTAATTTGTAGAAAAGTTCAGCAAACATTTTGAATCCAGAATTCACCATTATGAAGACTGAAATCGTGATTCTCTGGCATATCTGAACAAACATTAGACTAGAAAATGATTTTGTTGCACGGCAGCGCTGCCAGACGGTGGGCGATCTGCCACTGAAAGTCAATCCTTCGAGGAGCCGCCGGGCGACCAGCAGGACTCTGGCCGCGCTCTTGTTTTATATGATTTTATATTACATTTTGTATTCATGTCACATGCTGCACTGGAGGGGAGAGCTAATCAGGGGAGGGTAAAGCGAGTGAAGTGCAATTTGTCGCGTTAAGATTACGAGGCTTCACAATTATGAAAGCTCTCCAGGCTGTGGACACCTCTGCAGACGGCCACACAAATGCGTTGCCAATTACAGCCGTCGGCCACCGAACGAATGGAAGCATGCATGCAAACAGCCCTCACAGTGCATTCACGTGGCTATCGCAGAAGCCTGACCTTCAGGAGTCTGAGCTCAGCATTCTCGGCAGGATAATTAAATGCCCACGCCTGCCTCAACCCAATCAGCAGAGCCCAGATCAATGCACGATTTTCAAAACAAACTAATTCACTAATGGTCTGACTTATTGTTCCAATTTACCTGGCCACTGAATTATGGGACCCAGATCGGTGAGGGGAGGAGACCAGTGCGATCAATGGAGAGACGGAAGCACCTGTGAGTGGAACCACTGCCGTGGACGGGTCATTTGGCCCGGTGCTTCTAAACGGGACGGCTTCTGTCTTAAAGCCAAGTAATTAACTCGCTCAGACCGACAGCTTGGCTGGTCAAGGTGTTGGGGAGATTGTTCCAGATAAATTAGCCATGCTAGGCTTGTTACAAATTCAATTAAACCAAAGATAATTCAATTGTAATCACCCTTCAGATTTTCATAAGTTATTTGTTTTAAGGCTTGTGATTAATTGATTATTATTGAATTATTATTAGTTTTATTATTAATGTGGTGTCAACAATTTCAGATAAACCCACCTTTGTTAGATATTAACTGAATTATAAAGTTACTTAAACTAACAGTGAAATACAACTTTTGGTAACACTTTAGTTTAGGCACAAGTTCTCACTATAAACTAGCTGCTTATTAGCATGCAAATTACTAGCATATTAGCTGTTAATTAGTAGATCTGCTCATAAAGCACATATCAATGCCTTATTCTGCATGAGCATATTTAATATCCCTTAATCTTACCTCATACCTAAACTTAACAACTACCTCACTAACTATTAATAAGAAGCAAATTAGAAGTTTATTGAGGCACAAATCATAGATTTAAAATATGGTACAATATCGAATTTTACAGCATTTGGTTACAATATTTTACAGCGTATTGTTCAATTATAAATGTATTATGATTCACTTTTGTACATCATATTTATATGTATTGCACAATTCAGACATAAAAATAAAAATTTTCTATATGTACTAATATATTTTTAACATTAAAATATATATTATATATTTTGTTGTTTATGTTAGACATTAGCTGCATTATGAAGTGTGAACAATTAATATTTTTGCAGTGACAAGTTTATTCTTATTTATATTTATTTATTGTAATTTTGTTTATTAAAAAAAAAAACATCTGTCTCTTTACAGGTCACTAAGAGGTTAATAACATTCCAAGTCATGTCGGAAAGATCATATTTACAATTTGAACACACATTAATTTCACAAACGAAGTCGACATTACAAGTGAGAAAATCAGAAATTTCTTTAAACCCTGACTTACAAGAACCTGATTTACAGATGTGTAAGTTATGCAAGTTATGCAGTCTGCAAGAAAACATATATTACTATATATATATATATATATATATATATATATATATATATTAGAAATGCAACAGTACTGTATGTAGATAGATAGATAGATAGATAGATAGATAGATAGATAGATAGATAGATAGATAGATAGATAGATAGATAGATAGATAGATAGATAGAGAATTCAGTAAACATTCCAGCATGTCTTGAACGCACTATGAACCAGCGATGGAGCAGACTGTGGTGTCAGTCAAAGGGCTGGTTATGTGAAAGCGTTCCGGCTAAATGTGACAGTAAATGATGCTGTGTTTTATGGATGGCTGAACCTGCGTTTCTGCAATTGCTTTGTTTTCCTCTCGGTTTTCATCAAGAAAATGGAAGTTTCATGGAAACAAATGGCTGATGGAAGAAGGACAGGGATTTTCTCCATCCTTCCCGATGGTGAACACCATGTGTCTCTCTTGTCAGCATGTTTAAACAGATATGCTAATCGCTCGACTCCCGCGGTCATTTGTAAGCTCATACTGGGACGAGGCACTTAAAATTCCACCCACTCGCCCTGTGGAGGAGAAACACGCGCTTCTCAAAACGCATCGCACAGGCTGTTTACCGCATCAAAGGACACGTGACCAACATTACATGAGCTTCCTTCAGTTTGACCAAAAACCTCACAACTCTGACTCAAACCCACGACTGTCACATCACAAACAGAATTCGTGTAGAGTCAGACTGTTCTAGGTTGAACTAGACTGCTTTAGAACTTCAATTATTAATAAGGCTTATCAGTTATTAAAAATCCTGAATATATGTGTGTGTGTGTCTGTGTGTGTGTGTTCACGCACATACATACATACGTATACATACTGTACATTAGATAGATAGATGGATAGATTTGTTGTGTTATTTTCCATGTTGTTCAGTGTTGATCCAGAAGAGTGGTGGGTTTTTCTGCAGTGCGTTTGTGAGACGTGATGTGTGCTGAAAGGCTGCAGCAAAGGAACACACTGACCTGCTGAGCGTCATGTGTGATCCTCACCCGACGGACTCAGAACAACATCATGAAATTACCGAGGACAGAAATAACACAGCTCTGATGAGGCCATTCACGTGTGAATGCCAGAAGACGCTTGCAGATCCTCTGACTGGATGAGAGATGTGGAGATGTCAAGGTTAAAATCAGCATGAACATCTGACATGTTTGGACATGAGGTCGGCTTATATTAAACATAAATATGGACACTGGTGTTGTTGTGCATGTAAAAGCCAACCTGTCCTCCAACCAATACGCTCGTATAGGTCGTTTGTCCAAATCCCTGAAATACGACCCATCAGAGCATATACTACAATTGCGCCCCTATCGGCAAAAGGTCGTTTTCATATTAATGTTTTGTACTCTTTTATTTGCACTCTGATTTGCATTTCGTATAGCTCAGTTAGTAGATTATTGCGTTATACCTTGATATTTAATCATGCTATCATGGGTTTGATCCCAGGGAACGGACATGCATGAAAATGTATATGCTCAATAAATCATAATTTAGCATGATTTCTGTGAGGGTTAGGTTTAGGGATGGGGTTAGGTGTGGTCATTCGAACGAATAAGCCACCTAGTAAAATAGGAAGGAAATACTGTGAGATCGGTGTAAAAAGCCCACACATTCCATTTAAATAAACGTGCGTTTTGATTGGTAATGACGTTATACGTGACGACAGACGCAATGCGATACTGTCATTTTTTTATGCCCGCTAGAGGGCGCTAAACTTTAAAAGGTAAATATAGGTCGTAATAAGGTGCTTGCACAAATGATCTATATGGTAGTTTTTGTTTTTTGTTTTTTTTGTTGGACAGGCTCGTAAAAGCACGTCTTTTAAAAAAGTGATCAGGAGTTTAGAGAATTCCACTATTAAAAACAAGCTGTCAACATTACACACCTTAAGAACTTTAAAAACGTTTTAAGTTTGATTCCTTTCAGTCTGAAATAGTTTGAATTTTAAAGTAGTTTTAAAAGCTTAAAGTTTGTATGTTTTGAAGACAATACAGTCTTTCAGAGATAGACAGATAGATACACACTGATCACACTGCATGAGAGTTTATAAATATAATGTTCACACCATTTTAGATATGAATAAAACTTAATGCATAGACTATCTTGTATATTTGCATTTAAATATTTATGTATCCACACTAGTACCTAAAAACCTCTATATGTACATAAATTATGAGAGATCTTTATTTGTTTCCAAAGATGAATAAAAGGCTTATGGGTTTGAACTGACACGAGGGTGAGTAAATTATTTTTCATAATTTCAGTTTTGATTATCAATTTGAGTTTCTGTCTCGTCTGTTCCTTCTCTTTCATGTTAGGTTTACTTTTTAGTTTTTCTTATCCATGGTATAGTTTTTTTATGGGAAAACCTGGGTCGCTGTGAAATACTTCGTGGTTTTCCTTTGCTAAGGGAAGTGTTTAAGGGAATACAGTATATGCAAAAAGTGAAAGTGAAAGTGACGTGACATTCAGCCAAGTATGGTGACCCATACTCAGAATTTGTGCTCTGCATTTAACTCATCCGAAGTGCACACACACAGAGCAGTGAACACACACACTGTGAACACACACCCGGAGCAGTGGGCAGCCATTTATGCTGCGGCGCCCGGGGAGCAGTTGGGGGTTCGATGCCTTGCTCAAGGGCACCTAAGTCGTGGTATTAAGTCATTTCCTTAAGCAAAGGGGAAATCATGCCTTAAGTCTCACACTTAAGGGAAAAACTTAAGGTGCTTTATGCAACCAAGCACTGGGCTAAGTTTTGAGTTTGTAGAGTTAAAGCTGTAGGAGGACTTATAGTCAATGTTTTAAGTAAGAAGAATAATAACAAGTTTAAATAGCTTTCTCAAGCCAACTTAATGACATTAAATTATATTTTAATTTATCATAAATGCTTATCGGTACATTAATAGAAGTCATTATTAAATTAGATATGAAGACGTATTTAAGTCCTGCTTAAGTGGGGCAGAATGCACTGTAACATTCAACTAACTGCATTTAATATTAACTTCAACTGCAATACCTTTTCATACAAATCTGCCCTTTGGCCTTTGACCATCATGGCCTCTTAACAATCCCCATACACTGACTCCTTTCATCACTCTGTCTCCTCTCCACCAATAAGCTGGTGTGTGGTTGGCGTTCGGACACAATATGGCTGCCGTCGCATCATCCAGGGGGATGCTGCACACTGGTGGTGGTTGAGGAGATAAACCTTTCTCTGCAAAGCGCTATGAGTGCCCAGAAAAGGGATACATAAATGTAAGGAATTATTATTATTATTTAAATGCGACTGACATTAAATAAAGTGTCTGAAAACATTACATTCAGTTTACACGTAAGTATATTCTTTTAAATTGCATTATTTCTGAATTAATTGTACTTCAAATAATAAAGTGTAGCTACTACTTTCTCACACGGGACTGTTTGTGCTACAGACATGAGTGAGTGACTGAAGCAGACTATTTTTACTGCAAACAGGAAGCAACCACTCACAACACCCTAGCAATCCATTGCAATTCACTAAATCGTTGAGAACACCTTAGCAACCACATAGTAGCATTACAGTAATGCAGTCAAAGAGCAAACACAAACAGTCCTCAGACCAGTTTTGCACAGGCTTGATCTCGATTTATTTGGGTGTCACAGAAATTGCAGCACTTTACCTTTTAACCTTTAAACAGGAACCCAGGATACAAAAAAAAAAAGAAGAAAAAGACTATTTAACAGTGCAATTTCAAATCAAAGCACGTTTAGAATCTCCTGCGATGGCACGTTATGCCTTGCACTACTGTCTGCAGGGTCACGTTATCCCTGCTGGACTAGTTAGTGTAACCGCGTCATAAATTGAACCAGCAGGGCATAGTTTATCACTGCAAATATTGGCTGGAAATTGCCCTGCTTATCAGAGTCTGAGATGGATGAGTCGTTTACTCCTGCCCTATAAAACTCCGCTTTCAAGCCAGAAAGAGCAGCGCTGTCATCTCCACTCGCCATGTAATACGCTGGAATTTCACAAGCTGACATTTGTTTCGTAGACCGTCCTGCTCTGCCGTGTATCACGATGATGGCCTAAAAATACGACTGGAGAAAATGTTTGGCCAGCACTTTTTACTCGCTGACTTTCTTCGAAGCGACGCCGCACGGCCTCGACCTTCCACGACCGAAGCTTCCACCGTCGGTGAGCATGTTTGTTATTAGTGGCGGGCAGTGAACAGATGTAGATCTCTCTTGGGACGGGGCCTCTGGTGCATCATGAAGAGGAGCTTCGATCCGGCTGCTACTTTATTTTCAGCCCGAATATTCTGACCTAATTTCCACATGGCATGCTGGTTATCCTTCATTTCACTTCCCTCCCAAGCTCAGACGGCCTGCCATGTGGCTCAATCCCTCCCGCTTAAACCGGACCTTTAATACACGCTCAGTCGGCCCATTGTTCTTATTTAAGCATGATTTTTAGGGAAACGAGCGGATGAAAGCGAAACGGCGCGCTCCATAAATCAGAGCTCCTCTGGGACGCCAGGCAGATGGTAGCGTAAGCTCAGGCCGTTTCACCGTAGATCTACACCTTTAGGTGAAATATGCCACACTTACGAGCTGGCAGATTTCATGAATATACATGAAGTAAGCCAGTGGTTTGATTTAATTTAGCTCGCACTTCCAAATCTGCATGAAAGTAAAAAAAAAAAAAGCATATGTTGGAGTTATATAAGCATTAACAGCTCATTTTGAAGACTACAGTCAGCCTTAATCTTTAAGATTTAATGTGTTCCTGACATCTTGATGAGTCTAGCATGACAGCTGTTTGTTTCTAATTTATTAACCAAGGTGGGACCCATTTTATATTAAATATTTTTAACTACTACGTGCTTGCATTTGAATGAGTCATTTAATATAATGCACTGTCTACATGCATTTTTTTTTTTCTGTGAGTAATTTTTGTAGTTACAACCCTTTCATTTCACCATTGACTCCATCTCTACTCCTTAATGCAAAACCGCACCATTCCACCAAACCTGTACCTAAACCTATAATACCCATTTCCAGCCTCAATAGCAGCAAATGTGATATACAATTCAATATGAGCACAATAAGTACACTGCCCCAAACAATTCATTATATCTGACTTAAGTACATAGTAGCTAAAGACACCTTATATAAAGTAGGACCGTAAAAAAAAAAAAAAAAAAAAAAAATCTTCATTTCACTAATTTTAAATGACCATGTGATTTGAACAGTACATTTTTAAGAATAGTCCCTAAGATAGTATAAGTTTGTAATGCAAAGCATTTAAAAATATTTTATTATTATTATTCCAATAGCATTATTATTATTTTTTTATTAAATAAAAGAACATGGAAGAATTGGTTCCCAATTTATTACAGTGTAAAAATATTAACATTTAGAAAAACATTAAAGCAAAATAATGCCCTCTGATGCAATTATGTGGAGTAATTAGTATGCATTATTGAATTATGTAATTATTAAACACTAATATGTACTTGAAAAGAATTGCATGCCTTAATTTCCTAAAGAACACATTTTATTGAGAACATTTGAACACATTTTTACTTATTCTTTATGTGCTTAAAAAAAAATGTAAGAATAATCCCTGGACAGTCACACCTGAGGGCAAAAATTGTAATTCAATAATCAAAATATGAGTACAATTGATTTTAACTAGTGTTATATATATATATATATATATATATATATATATATATATATATATATATATATATATATATATATATATATATATATATATATATATATATATATATATTATTATTATTATTTTTTATTTTTTTTACTCATTTTTGTTTTTTATAATTGATTTTAACTAAGAACTACACATTTACCGTCAATATCCAGTCTGTCAACTTTCATGACCATGTTATAACCATGTAATGCATGTCATTTACAAGAAATATTCAAGGAAAGCTGAAAAGGATTGTTTAGATGGATTGAAATTCACCCACATGAACTACATCAACGATGAATAACCCCAAATTCACTCTTCTAGAACTTAAAGGCAATTTAGGAACTTTAAAGTTCAAATTTTGAATGAGTTTTAATTCATGTGCTTTAACAGCATTAAACTTAAACTCTTGCCCATAGACTTCAGCTGTAGCCATTTCAGAATTGTTTTCCTGATAGTTAACCTTTTTACCATAAATACTGTCAATAGATCTGAACTTTGAATCTTAAACATTGCAACATAATATTCTGTCGATTTGCGGGTCTCCAGTAGCTATAAGTTAATTGGATTTATCAGTTATTGATTATGTTGTTTGTTCAGGTTCATCATAATTAAAGTCCTTACAGTAATTCCTGCATTTTTTCACTCTTCCGGAGCATCTGGAAGCGTTTCCGAGTGCTGGAAGCAGTTCAGCGCAGCAATTACCCTGGTGTCAAGAGCTCCCAGGGTAATAATAATCATCTCTTCTTCAAATGAGGACAAATATGATTATGAAGACAGCTCAGTTTGACTTCATGGCAGATGTAAACACTAACCGCCAATAAAAGGAACAGAAACGCCAAGAGTCCTCTCAGCTTTGACAAGGTCAATAGCAGAGTGATAAAGGTTGACTCCGCTAGACTCGGCAGAAGAAGCAGATTTACCAAATGAAGCAAGTATTTCATGCTCCACCGGCCCACTCTTACACTACTAGATCACACATGCTGATTGCTCAACTGTAAATGTATCAGACCTGCATCTTCCATATCAGGTGTCATGTGGCCATGTGTAATGTATGCAGCATGTGAGCGGCATCCAATCTAGATCATTTCACAGGAGGTTTGAGTCAATTACAAGGAAGATGTAAAGAGTCATGTTAATATCTGTTCTCTGGTTCAAAAATCAAATGCATGTCAAGTCAACCCTTTAGACACACTACTAAATTTATGTCATAATTTCTAAGACTTTTTGCTTGGATTCCTGAACCTAGCTCTGTAGGCCTGACAGGAATGCAAAGTTTTTAAATAAAAACATACATAAATGAATGAATGAATGAATGAATGAAGGTGAAAACTACACACACACACACACACACACACAAATATATATATTACCCCCCACACACATACTTAGTTATAAATGATGTTTACTTAAATCTAGATATGATAGTGTTAATTAATATTACTCAGTACTTGATTGTATAATTACACCGTAAAAGGGATACCTTAAAAATTGTATTCATAAATAATATGAATGTATACAATATTAAATAATCAATAATATTTTGGGGTGGTATTGATTAATTGATTGACTGATTGATTGATCAAGAACACATTTAAAGTAACAAAAGATTCATATTTCTACCTTTATATTGATCAATAAAATATTGAAAAAAATGCAATCCATATACTTCTCAAATGCATTTATCTTAGATTTACTGGAACAGAATGCAAAATACTGGTTACTGGCCTTAATAAAAATGTCAAAATACATTTATTTATGTATTAAGCAGTGGCTATAGAGTCTACATCATTTTTTTTTTTTTTTATATATAATAACCAGAAATGTATACTGAGCAGCAAATCAGCATATTAGAATTATTTCTGAAGAGTCATGTGCCACTGAAGACTGGAATAATGATTCATTATCATTGTATAAAATATGACATTATATAAATCTTTACATCAACACCTACTCTACATTTGGTACAGCTGAGAGCAGCTATTATTGCCGGTTTGATTTTTCTAGCATTGATTCAAAATAGATGGATTCAAAGCGCACCACTCACATTGACATACTTTAAAGTTTCGCTCCATTACATCCTAAAATAGAGGCGCATGACCCCTGCACCGTTGAACGCTGAGTCTCCACACACTCCCCGGAGCCTAATCAACTTCATAAAGCCCTGAAGAGTGAATCAAAGACACACATTAATTTAAAGATATATTGCAGTCAGTCCTCATGACTACTGACAAGATATCAGTAATGCCGCTCATCTCAAGACACATTTAATGCCTGGAGGTTTACCCATGATGTTTTATAGATACTGAAAGGGAAAAGCACTGCATTATTAAAGCCCAGCAGGAGAGTGATATTGTAAACTCAATGCAAATGCAACGATAGCCACATTTAATATGTAAGTATTTAGTAGATATAATAAAATTCTCATGCATTGATCTCTAAACCCCATGGGTTGCTATCCAACAGCTTTACTTAAATTAACACACTTCTGGTGTGAAACTAGAAGCTGAAATCTTAAATATTACTGCTCAGACAAGGCACAGATTATCCAATTTGAGGCCAAAGGCAGTAACGAGTTTCTGATATAATGCTAAGCGTCTCAGAATTAAACTGTTTGCACTAAAAGGCCATAACCAGATTTGCACAACATTTGCATTTTCAGGCAATTTACAGTTAAAGTATTCAGTGTTCTTGTGCACTTTGCATGTAAAATAAATAAATAACTAATAAAATAAAATAAAAATATGTGAGGTTGACAATTCAAGCTGAATAACAGGTTTCGTTTAGGTATGTGGTCTTGTGTGTGTGTGTGTGTCTGTGTGTGTCTGTGCATACCTACTTAACCATATTTTGGGGACAAATCTGTAAAAAGTGAGATTACCTTAAAAAAAAAATGTCCCTTGTGGACGTGCTCATTTGTAAAACTGGTATAAAAATAAGGACAAATATATATATATATATATATATATATATATATATATATATATATATATATATATATATATATATATATATATATATATATATATGTGTGTGTGTTTATATTATTATTATTATTATTATTATTATTATTATTATTATTATTATTATTATTATTATTATTATTATTGTAAAAGACTTTAGAAAGTCTCCTGTAAGTAGTAGGGTTAGGTCTAGGGTTGGTGTCAGGCAATAGAATATACAGTTTGTACAGTATAAAATCCTTTACACCTATTGGATGTCCCTATTTAAAAAGCTAAGTAAACTGTGTGTGTGTGTGTGTGTGTGTGTGTGTGTGTGTGTGTGTGTGTGTGTGTGTGTGTGCGCGTGTGTGTGTGTGTGTGTGTGTGTGTGTGTGTGTGTGTGGTGTGTGGAGCTGAATCAGCAGGCTTGTGCTTGTCAAACACAGCACAGAAACACGCCTGTCTTGAATGTCAGATCATGTGAAGTATGTGAACCAAACACTGCTGTTTGCCAACAGTGGGCCAAAGCACAAACAGCTCAAACCTCTTACCCGGATACACTGTCACCACCAAAGCCACCCAATTCACGCTTCCAACCCTAAAGCAAGTACACTAACCCAGTTTTAAAAATATAAATTGAATTAAAACTTTGTAATGACTTCATAATTCAGTATTAGAGATGATGAAAGGGAATGTTTTGCTCATTTTAATGGCAAACTCAAGTAATTTGTTGATAACTGCGTTCTTTGTTGAATCTCAAAGGAATGAGATTTCTCTCCAAAATCAAAGCAAAAATTACATTTTGCCTAAAGAATGAATGAAGCCTGTTTTAGGACCACTGCAGTATTGTCATGACAAATGTCCCGTTCTCATTTTGTCAAAACTCCTTCACTACCTCAACTACTTCCACAATGAATGTTTACAACTATCTGTCACAAGTTTAAATATTAATTCTGTTCTACTGATTTATAGTATATAACATAATAATAATGTATTTTGACATGCACTCTACATTCACTGCGCAAAAAAAAAAAAAAAAAAAAATATATATATATATATAAAGCATATCAACAATATGGCAGCATTGCTTAGTATCAAAACCGACACTATTTATCTTGTTTCTGGTAATGTTGTGAACTATTCATATTCATGTATCTATGTGTTTGTGTCTGTTTTTGTGTGTATATTAATATACTGCCTCCATTTCAGTATATGAGGCACTTGCTTTTTACAATACAATAAGCAACCAAATGAATTAAATCAAGCCATAATCTGTGTTTTTAATTCTGAATTACATCACAATATGGTAGTAAAGTCAGCTGCAACATCCCGCTTCATGTTGTCTTTAAGATGACCATAATAAAGCTAGCACAGTGTCTCTATAAAGCTGCTGTTGGCTCACTAGTTAATACTCAGCTTGTAAAGCACTGAAGACTTGGCACAGTGACTTTGGCTCAACAACATTTATAAAGTGTCAAGTGAGATTATATGTCTACAGTATAAGTCCCATATTATCTCATAAACTATCCCTCACACTTTTGCCTAATATAAAAGCCCTCATGTTTTGAGATACACTCTACATTCAATGCAATATATATATATATATTAACAGTATATGCATATACAACTAATCAGCTTGTGCAATGTAGTTTAATGCTGTGAATGTCATCAGTTTGTGCTAAACCCCCATTAACCTGTGCCATCAAGAGTTTCATGTCAAAACTTGGCATTTTGATGGGTACTCTACATTTACTATAATAAATATATAAATAATGCATTTTTAAAAACACTTTATATTCAAAACATTATGTATTATGTTGTAAAAATCACTCCAAAAATCATATTGATTGACTTGCACTACATTCACTGAATGAATGAATGAATGAATGAATGAATGAAATTGATGTAGACTCTATAGCCACTGCTTAATACATAAATAAATGTATTTTGACATTTTTATTAAGGCCAGTAATCAGTATTTTGCATTCTGTTCCAGTAAATCTAAGATAAATGCATTTGAGAAGTATATGGATTGCATTTTTTAAGCATAAGTCTTATGAAATGTAATATATAACACTAAATAAATCAATAGAAATTGCCAGAAGGGAAAGGGAAAAAATAATTAGATATTCTCTAACAAGTCTTTTTATCTTGCAAAGTTGGATTTCTAAAGTAGAAGCATCATGTTTTAAGGATGTTCAGATTAAAAACAAAAAACCATGCAGAAAAAGCTATTTTGTCTGTCCGGTTCACTCCTTCCTCTCACCATATTGTCTCTACTTTTCTCCAAATACACATTCGGATGATGGCAGCGTATAGCACCACGCGGGGCGTTCTGCACCGTCAGAGTCTCTCCACGCTTTTAGTCCAGCACTCCTCTCCCATGACCCTCTCTTTCTTCATTTCTCAAACCATCCGGAAGGGCCAAAGGGAGAGCCCTGTGCAATTTCCTTCCTCTAATAGCTACTTCCAAAGCCCACTTCCATAGTCGTGAGAAGTGACAAGATTAAAGAATAGCTGCTCCATTCGACAGAAGCAGGGGCAGAAACAGAGGGCAAAAATACTCTGGGTAATTATGGGGAAATCAAGCACACTGCCGCAGTCGCAGCTCAGCTGGGCTCTCACGTCACCGCTTTGGTCCCAGCGGATCTAATCGAAAGCTTTTTACTTCTCTCTCTGCCTCTGTTCTCTCTTTCCGAGCTGATATTGCACTTTAGTTTAGAAAAACAGACTAACAACATTCTCTGAAGCTTCGGCCTCCTCCACTTTGAAGCTTGTCTATGAACAGCTTAAAAGCGGCAGAACTACAATGGAGCGATATCGAGGGCTCATCCAAAGGCCAGATGAAGAGAGAATATTAACTAGCCCAAGGCCAAGGCAATATATTATATGAGGAAACTCTTCAAAACCGACCGTTTTTGTGACCCTTTATTATTTCAAGATATGTCTTGAAGGCATGTCAAAGAATAGATCACCTAAAAATGTGTATTTTGTCATTTACAAACTCTAAGCTTCTGTTTCTGCTTCTGTTTACCATTTCAGTGTCAGTAAATCCTAATGCCAGTCCTTCAAAAAGGACAAAAATCAGTATGTTATTAGATGTGGCAGTATTCTGTAATATGGTATGTTGCAGAAATGACCATGCACGGTATTTCCAATTATTGATACCTTATAATGCCAATTGTTCAGATTTTTAGAATGCATGTTAGCTTCTATTCCATCAACTAGGCTGAATGAATATGCAAAGTCAATCTCTAACAGTAGGTATGGTTAAAGCAGTGCTATGCAACTTTTCATCCTGATCTCATGAGAAATTATGTGCTGAGCTGGTAATTTTGTATGAATTTGCACAGAAACATGATAAAAAAAAAGAAAAACATATGAATGAAACTGTACAAATTCAAATGAGTTAGCCACCAGTTTGCCAAATATAAAATGGTTACAAATTGCAAAGAGACATTTGTTATAGGATGCCCTGAATCTGACAGCATGTTGAACTTCCCTGTTTCTGACACCCGATTGTAATGGAAAAGAAACAATTTTCAAATTTTCAAACAGCCAATCAGAGATTTGAAATTTTGCAATGGTGTTTACCATATATTATGTTGTTTTTTGCACATTTCGTAAAAGTGAAACGTCCAGTGAGTGGGACTAAAATAGTGTTCAGTTTTATTTGAAACAGATGATCTGGCAACGTTGTATTAGCTTGGTTGTTATATGTAACACGGCAGTTCAGAAATGAAATGTCTGGTGAGTGGCTCTAAAAGTGTGTTTGAAAATAATGTACTGCCTACAGAAAACCAAACAATAAATTTAGCCAAGAGTGTTAACAAAAGTAAATGTGAAATAATATTATTTTTTTTCCTTATTCTACATGTGTTTGATCTCTTTTATCTTGATTCTTGTTTCACGTGGCCTGTACCTAAACGCTTCACATCACAACTGCAATGCTGTACCGGGTGCACTACAGAGCAAGTTTACTACATCAGAAAAGTCATACATATAGAGCTGATGCAAACCTTAAACTGTATTAGTTTACAAATCATGCACAATGGTAAAAGTGTTTTGAACTGATAACATAGCATTGTGCAAGAAACCGCTATAAAATAAGTCTTTATTGTTTGTTTTGTTTTGCAAAAGAATTCGGCAGAGGAACATATTTCCAAGGAGCCTATGTTGGAAAACATACTTTTGTTTAAGGGATAACAGAAGCTCGGACACTCTGCTAAATATCTCCTTTTGTCTTTCACAGAGAAAATTAAATGGTGACAGAATTGTCATTTTTGAGTGAACTAATAAATTTAATACAGACCAACTGTGGCAAAGATTATCTGGCATTGTTCCTTCTTATGGGTGAGTATCTCAGAAGCATCTCTCTATAAAGAAATTGAAGGAAACGGGAGGACTGCTGGCACAGGTGCAGGCCAAAAAAAACCTCAATGAGCCCTTTATTGCTTTTATCTGTTCTCTTTTCTTGAGTGGTTTCTGATAACAGTTTGCCTCTCAGTGACCTCTGATCTAGGAACAGCTACTCTTAAGACTCAATTATAAGACTTGCTCACTTTAAAGCAATATGTAAATCTCGGTCGAAGGTGCTGTCAGTCAAAGAGTAATTGTAGGTCGCAAGCTGATCTGGGACTTTTTGTAGAGAGGATACTTGACGCTGCTTTATTATGCTGAGTCACGACTGTTCTCACTGGTACATTAAACCGTCTCCAACTGGCTCGGCAGAGAAATAATAGAGCCGAGAGGAAACGATTACCATTTAGATGTAGAGATTTCTGATTTGCTTGTTATCCAAGTGGTATTGAGTTAAACTTTTGAGTCCTAGTCAACTGAGTATTTGACAACTGACAGTTATTTCACATTGTTTCCAAAATGGACAGAATGCAATAAGACAATGTTAGACAAAAACTTATACTTGTAGTGTACTATAGTGTGTGTGCTGGGGGGTATGTGTGGGAGTGTTTAAGTACACTTATTTTGAGGTGTCGACTACCATACTGAAGCTGAAGTGATTGATTAGAATTTTAACTTTAGTGAGTTATTCAATATTAGGCTTACATTTAAAGTTAATATATTTGAAATGTACTAAGCTGAGAAATAATTACAAATGTGTAATTACACATATATTTAAATGCATAGCAAACAAGTAAAGGATTTAAGCACGGATGATCAGATCTCTCTCTTTCTCCAGAAAGCTGTATCGTTCACTCATTCTAAATCTTTAGATGAGACACAAGGATGAGGAACTTCATCTTGTCAAAGATGGAGGGATGGCTTAAGCAGTTTAACTCAATTCATCGCAAACGTGTTAATTTTACAGGCACTACTATAGCGAAAACACATGTGTGCCATGTCTCCTCATGCCCTTTCGTTTTCCAGCTCACTGGCAGCCGTTCGCCACTCCAGTTGGGGAAATGCACTGACGCTGAGGTGAAGTCAAGCCAGCTGGCAAACCACATCTACCTCTCCCCCCCCTACAGGTTGCCATTGTTTATTAATAATCCCAGTGGTCTCTGTTGGCAGCGGCGAGGTTGAAGCAGCTGGTGGGCCTTAGTTGAGCTCGAGCGCCGAGGTTTTCTCTGTCACGAGTGTTTCCCCCACTGCCTAAGCAGTTGGGGGCCACGGCACAGCCTTTCATTCAGCCCTTTCATTACATAATTGTATGAATTAAAGAGGTTAATCACCGCAAATGACCATGGATTTTAATAATTTATGAAGATCAGGCAAAAACAGTCGCCGGGCTGCCAGTCGGCCATAAAGGGCCAATCGCTTCCCTTCTCAGAACCATGTAATCAGCGTTTAAAGGGGTCTTGACTTGGATTCTTTTTTAATATCTTCCTTGAGGATTGCTTGTAATGTTATTAAACAGTCATATAGCTGCACAAATGGTTATTTTCAACCTTCATTCTGACACTCTGTCTCAAATGATTTGTTTTTAAGAAATTACTCATTTAACGCTTGTAAGCAATCAGCACTGTTTGGCTAATGTCATTGCATGAGAAAAAGTATCAACACTCCAATTTTTTTCCATGCGAGTAAGTGTTTTGAAATATAATCTTTATAAGACAATCTTTTACAGATGAAGCATTATGACATTTTTGATACCACATTTCTTGAAGACTTTATGAATTATAATAGTATTTTGAATGCTCTAAATAATGCACCTTATAACGCACTATATGATTTGATGAATAAGCATAACGACAGTTATAATACATTATACAGTAATACTCATCTTTTCATTTTTGCACCTTCAGAAAGTATAATGCATAAAAGCACATGCCGAACAACCAATTAGAGATATAAAAAGAATCTGCAAATATTGTAATGCATTTTAAGTTACAGTTAGTTATGAAAATTCACGTAATGCATTACAACCTAAATTATGAATATCCATATTATGCATTAAAGTGTTACCAAATTGTTTACTCATGCTTGGCAATGTAGATGCTGTCAGATTCAATGCATCCTTTAACAAATGTCTCTTTACAAACTCTTTGCCTCAATCTGCAGTCAAATGCTCCAAACAAACATTTATCATCTCTCATTTTCTTTTTAATAATAACTTAAGCTTACACTGAGTTACACTGAAAAAAACCTGGTGTCACTTATGCACTTATATGAGTCTAAAATGTTAAAATGCCACATGCATTTACAAGTATCACAATAATATAAATATGGGCTTGGTCTTTGCTAATATTCATTAGAACAACATACTTTTATACAGTGGTTCAAAAAATAAAAAAATTGACAAATTACTTTTGCAAATTACTTATTTGATCAAAGTACATTTAAAAAATATGAAATATTAAAACAATTTAAAATATCTGTTTTCTATGTGAATACGAGTGATCAAACAACATTTTCTCCAGTCTTCATTGTCCCATGATCCTCTTTCCAAGCATTTTGGTTGACTTTCCTACCTTCCTGTCAACTTGTGTATTTGCATCTCTGCACCGGTTCACGCAGACAGGATACATCATCAGCGCTTTCACGTACACTATTTTAGACGGAACAATAATGGCAGGCAAACTGTTTCTGTAGTAATGTTCTCTCTGATCGTCTGATCTGCATGATGTTCACATTCATTTCTATCAGGCTAAAGTTAGCATTTTCCATGATCTCCTACTGCACCTTTAACAGCAGCTTTGTCCTCACTTTCTTTTCATAACACTGGCCTCTAGTTTTCCGTCTATAGTCTATATTTTAGTCTATAGAATCATTTGACTCATAATTGCACAAATCAGATCACCTCTTCAAAGAACGGCACACATATTACTGATAGACCTATTTTAGAGACATTATTAAATGATATGAAACAGAAGACGGAGGATGTGCCACAGTGAGATTGGGCACTTTCATAACAGCTAATATACTTAATAGCCTAATCAAAAACTCCCTATGCCCAGAACAATCTAGTTTAAGTTCTCACAGCCGGCTGAAATATAAACGGATACATTTTAGATCAAATTATTCTTCAGAATGCCACAGGAACATTTTACAGCGAATGCAATCAGCCAGTGCAACATCAGTGAAAATGCACTCGTGCTGTCTAAGAAATAATGAGGGACATAATTTCATATATAAAAATGGAGACACAAGTTTCAAACAAAACAATGAAACTAAATATAAGCATTGTTTGTTAACTGAAAAGGCACTAGAATTGTAAAAGCAAACATAACTAAAACATGAAAGCAAAACAACTTGATATAAAATTATAACCATGACCTATTTAAGGTATGATAAATTGCCTTTAAAATCTGACAGTTGCATGGAAATCACTCTAAACAGAATAAAACAGTAATGTCAAATTATGTTAATGCTATAAATGAATGATTGTTTTTGTTAAAATTAATACATTTACCAGCACTGCTCAAGCATAAGTGATGTTCATAGCCCAACACAGATTCAAACTAACACTTAACACCAATGCAAAAACACTAAAGATAATAAAAAAGTTAAAAAGTTGAAAAGTAAAAAAAAAAAATAATAATAATAATAATAAAAACGACTATGTTTGTTTTTTTACTTACTTAAATGGGAGTTTTACTCGCATTACTGACTGCGCTCCAAAGATGGCCACCAAATGAAATGTGTTTGTGTAGCTCACATCATTGCTCTCTATGTAGAGCATCTCAAATACACTAATTATTTGGCTGTGTTTCTTTAGTTCCCTATGAAGCCATTAGACAGTAAGGCAGTGCACTGGATTTCTGAATAGAACTCTACAGTACAGATCTCTTATACCCATTAAGTCAATCAATTTTACATGCATTTATGCTGAGCTTCTATCATATGACATTAAAGGCTTAAGTACTGTAACTCCAGTACAGCAATAACCATTCAAAACTTCAATGATGAAACATACGGTGGAGTCCCTCTACAAGGATGTGCAAATCCTGCCAAGACGACTGATAATGACACCGGTTCACGTCACTGGAGAATATCTCAGTAATATTTGACCCATAAATGTTTGATTTGGGTGTCTATATTAACGCTACGAGGCTGAGATGAATTCTGCAAGCTGGATCAATTGATCCACCGATATTCATTTCCTCATGCCGATTTCATATTAGCATAGAAGGGTTATTATCAGCGGGCTAATTTTAGCAGCTAGCTAATTTCTGTTAACACAAGGTGTTCTGAGATTTCTCAAATCACTGAAACCCAGAGAACGACTTTTTGCATGCTTCGCAATTACCATATCCCGGAGAGAGAAGTGCTGGTATTATCTGCTTAAAGTCTTGAATTAATCAGAACACCAGGGACGTTCTCGCTTCTGTGATGCTGTAATGACATGTGCCGTGCTAGGCAGAAGTCAGGACATCTCTTGGCAATAAAAGAATATGACTTTGGGTAATAACGACAAAGCTAATGTACATATTCACATCTTATAATCATCTTGCAATGTTATATTTAGTATTTAGTCATGTTTTGTGTTCCACAAATGATTATTGTGATTTGAAATAGTCTTATTAAAGGAATAATTCAAACAAAAATGCTAATTTCCGTGTCGTTCCAAACCTCTCACTTTCTTTTTCTGTGGAACATAATCAAAGATGTTTAGAGAAAACAGTCAACGTGCACAAGATCCATTCGGTTCCCAACGTTCTTTAATAATATATTGTAAATGATGATACAGTTTCATTTTTTTTGGTTAATTATACCTTAATGCCAGGATCCCATTGTAACAGCTGGTCATATGGTGTGACAACATGCCCCATGATCAGAGTCAAAGTATGTTAAATGTGTTTTTCCTGTACAATAAGTGTAATTTCAGTGCAATCTGAAATTCTTATATGATATTTAATTTGTGTGATTTATTAGATATCTATGAGCAACTGAATTTATTCTGAATAAATAAAAAAGTGTGAGAGCTGTAGTGGCTCCTGGCATTTCTATGAAGTATCACTTTTAAAGTTTTGGAGTTTTGATGCCAGAAAATAGATTTTGTTATCAGAGATAATGTAGTCGAAAGACTCTGCAGAGAATCTCCAGAAACTTTCTCTGGACCCTCTTTTATTCAGTTTTTCCTCTAGGCTTGTTCAATACATTTCATACATATTTTTTTTTTATATAGTTTACCTTTTTTTTGGCTGTGGCGAGGACTTAATTTTCCATTATATTTTGTCTAATGTCAAAACAGGGCCGCGGCTTCTCCATATGTCTGCCCCATTCTCATACAGACATCTATACACGCAGGTAAATACACATGATTACAATAGTAGAATGATGTGATACATAGAAGGCTATATTCACATTGATTATACTTGATTTTTTGATTGATAAGATTATTCTATACAACTATCTATGTATATATCTTCTAGATTATCCTAAATCCCCAGTTACGGTTAACCATTGATTGGATAATAAGTCAATATTTGGTATGAATGCGAAAATTTAAACATCAGCATTTAAATCTCATCATCACCTTAGCTTTTACATTCAATTTTTTTTAAAGAATTCATAGATACAAAATAATAGCCAGCATATAATAATTTCAAATGTTTTTAACAATAATTGGATAATGACTTAAATTATATCAAATTGTTCTTGTATGTATGACTGAAAATAGCGTAGTGCATGTTATTATATATATATATATATATATATATATATATATATATATATATATATATATATATATATATATATATATATATATATATATATATATATATATATATAATATTATATTATATTTTAGATAAGAACATCCAGTGGAAAAAAAAAAAATCCAAAGTATGTACACTGACACGCACTGATTTCAGAAATAAATATTCACTCATGTAAAAAGTGTTTTTGACAACTAGCCCTTAAGTTTGTTACGAATAATAAAATCTTAATTTCCAACATTTATGTCTCATTCCAGGATTTTAAATATAAACATAAATACTAGACAGCAGTTGAATTTGTTGGATGCATCTCAGCCTTGTCATCTTTATGACACAACTGACCAGCAAAATAAACAAGCAGGCGTTCAGTAGCACATGATTCTTCCTGAGAACCAGGACGCCAAGACCCCCAGCTGCAACCTTTCACATGGCAGCCAGTGCGACTCCTGCCAGCATGAGACAGTGCTCATTATTCTCTCTGCCAAAGCAGCCTCGTCATTGATATTCTTGCATTGGCCTGCCTTAGTCCAGTTCTGTGGTCTGAGACGGACTGAGAGAGGCTCTGAATGCAGACCGTCTTTTATTTGCCTTGGTGAATGATGATCAGGAGAGCTACAGAGCGACAGGTGCGGCGGCGAACGTCAGGCTGCAACGCGCACCTGGGCCGGTTTGCACTGGGTGAGTGACACTGAGTCTCCCGGAGCTTCTGCTAACATTAACAACCGGTAACAAGTGATGGTTGTTTGTGCAATTAGACATACAATTAGATAGGTTAGCGTGCATTCATTGCATGAGTGAGTGAATACAATTGCATTGCTCAGATAATGCAAACTGGTTATTTTAGGGGAAGAAAAAGAAAGAAGAAAAAACAGTCTAAACGTGGCCACTAAAAGCATGCTGTGGACTGAAAATTACAATTGACGGATGTCATAATTTTGCATAATATGAGCAGATGAAAAGTGCATATCGACCAGGTTTGATTCACTGCACCAGTAATGGGATGCATCCCGGAAAAACTCTTTAGGGCTCTCGTCTGCGCCTTTGTGTCCATCATAATCACTCAATTACCAAAAGCTTCAAAGTCAAATTTGACATCAAGCGCGAAAGTGCGAGAGCTCCCCCAACAGTTAAGCGTCAGAAACACATTCACACAAGTTCACCTCCAGCTTTGAGCCTCTCCGTGCCCTCAGCACGCCGTTTGTGGCTGAGCTGTGAAGATTTGGCCTCTTTTCTCCAGCAAAACGAGCTCCTCGTCACCACACATCCGAGATTAATGCGAGTGTGAACACTTCATATCCTTTTGCATCAGGTTCCCGGTGCGATGCAGGCATGAGGGTTGAGATTGATATGCTTTCTACTGCAGTGTGCATGTTTATTGACTTTGCAGATGCAGCAGGAAACATACAAAGGGGAGAAAAACTGTATTTTTGCTATCATGTTTGTACTGAATGTGCAGTTGTTGAGTTCTGACTGCAAAGCGGAATGATTCATTCAGCCTCTATGAAGACATATGGTGTCATTATTTAATAGTGATGAGACTTCATTTATGCTTTGTGCACTAATGGGCATTTAGGCTGTGAGTTGACTCAGCAGATATATAAAAACAGCACAAACCCCACACGCATACACACACACAACCCAAATCTCGATCAATCCGCATCCAAACTTACAAAAATGAGCGATGCGCGGACTGAAAACAGAACACACACGCGCGCGTGGTTTACTCAAATTGTCAAGCATCTGCAGATCAGACCCAGTCCGGTTCAAAACCATACAGAAGACCCTCTCATCCCCTCAGGATCCATCATGTACTGGCCGCGCACAAGCTCCGTGAAGTGCTGCATGTAAAAATCCCTCCAACATCCAGTTTCACAAGCACCCTGAGCGCCATCGATCACACACTCAGCGTCCAGCTCAATAAAAGCTCCTTAAAGACTCACCTGAAACTGCTTCTCCCGTGTGTCGGGAATGTGACGCTCCGCTCTGATTTAAAGTTCTGCTCTGGGTCCGGCGGTGCGGCTCATGCTGCTGGCTCTGCTTCTGCTGTGCGTATGGGTCATCGGTCCCTCTCATACTCAAGAGGGAGAAATCCGGCGGTTCGATTCGCTGAGCAGCATCTGAGAAACGGTCGAGTGTAAAAGCAGAGCTGAGGAGGAAATATCCGACAGCAGTGCAGCTCCGGATGGAGAGATGAAGAGTCCGACTGCTGCTGAGAAACACGGAGAGAAACGAGTAGGAGGCGCCGAGCATCACTTTACTGGATTGTAGAGGAGGGTGATGGCAGACAGAAAGGGGAGGGACTGAAGCACATCAAAAGCTTTGAGGAGAGAGAGAGAGAGAGAGAGAGAGAGAGAGAGAGAGAGAGAGAGAGAGAGAGAGAGAGAGAGAGAGAGCGTACCTATTATTTTATTAGTGATATTATTTGCGTTTTATTATTCGACTTTTTTAATGGCATTCCATCGTGTTATGTGTGTAAATGTGTATGTATGTCAGGATTGGGTCAGATTTGAGAAAAACCAACATTCCGAGTCTTGGCGGTTTTTTTTTTTTATTCCGGAATTTAATCGTGTAGGATCTCTTTATAAAATTCGCCAAGTGCGTTACAAACAAAGACACCTGTAGTTATAAAGTCCGCACATAACGGATAAACAAAGACGGAATCACTCGCCTCTTAAGCGCGGAGCTGTCAGTCAAACTGAGCTCGAGCGCTGTCCGTGGTGCTGAAATAATCGCATTTAGTGGATTGTTACGGGTTAAAGACATGCAACATCTTCATGTCACATATGGAGAGAAAATAATTTACATCCGGCAAAACAAACAAAAATCGTGTTTCAAGTAATGCGAGTCTGTTGGGTATTAAAGCAGAAAATGCAAAACTGTTTATTATTATTATTATTATTATTGCTATTATTATTATTATTATTAAAGAAAAAATATGTGTTTTGATGATAATCTGGATATATGTTTATTCCCTGTTGTCCTCTCACAGCAAGATCCACCAATATATTTCTTTAGAGCTCTTTTTGCTTGTAAACGGTGCTTGAGCTGTGCATATTTTTTCTCCTGATTCATACTATACTGATTTTTTTATTTTTATTTTTATTTATTTTTATTTTTTTACAAAAACGCAGCTTTTGGCTTCTCAGTATCTTAATTGATGGAATTGAGTGGTGTGGATTACTCGTGGATTGTGTATTTATCAACTGTTTGGATTCACAGAGGCAGAAGATCCATTGCATGGAGAGCAAGTGATGGAATGCTACATTCCTCCAAACCTGATGAAGACACTTCTGCGAACTATTCCATTAAAAACATTTAATATGTGAAGTTACCATTGTAATCGTCTTTATATGACATTTTTAGACAGGGTTAGAAGGGGTTTATTTTATCCCCTTAAGTTTTGCAACAGTTAATTTCATGGAGATGGTTTTGCCACATATATTTTCATCTCTGTACATACTATTTGTCAGCCTATTTAAAAAAGAGCCAAAGAAAGTCTGTGGTCATCAACAACATGCCACGGATGCCTTCCACAGAAATAAAAGAGCTTCTACTGAACATTAATCTAACCTTATCCACCACATATAGGTTAAATTCATGAGAAGCTTTGAATCACAGATTAAATCTTGTGTAGCATTTATAGACAAAAGAGAGTTATAGTTTATTATAGTTTAGTTATAGTCCAGCCAGCCTTGAAAACAGTTGGCAAACATAGGCATTTATACTAAATCAGAGTCAGAAGCCAGACCAATTTAATAAGACCTGGATCTTAGACCAGGACCCTGCACCTTTCACTCCGAGGATCATTTGAAGTAAGTGAAATATAGAAACTGATGAATCCAGTGTAGCATTCAGTGTTTCAGATGAAATGAGATTTCAAAAATGGTGATGATACAGTGCTGATCTGTGGTTGAGGTTAAGGGAGGACAATGGAAATAGACTGAAATCTTGTCTGAGATGATGGAATGAAACTCAGACCACGTTTGGTTGATGAGCTCTCAAGACAAGGCCACAAAATCAAGACTCCAGGTCAATGTTGTTTTAGAGTCACCCATATACTATTATAATTTTTGTTAATATTTTCAAACAAATGTTATTTTTTTATATATATTTTCTGTTTTCAAGTTGTCTTAATTTTGTTATGTTATATGTTAAAGCAAAGCAGATATAGATCTAGATGTTTTTCTGTGCTTAAGAAGCAATGCTGTATTTTGTCTAGTAAATATTGAATAAAGCTGTTTGATCACATAAACCATCTAAAATAATTTATTCAGTGGAACAGCACTTACAATTCTGATTTATATATCTTATTTTCATTTTGTTTTCACAGCTTATTTCCACCTGTCTTTATTCTTCCTGATACGTATTAGTGATAATGTCACAGTTATAACTGAATGTGTCTGTCTGTTGTGATCACATATTTTTAAAGGCACTTCAGGCAATACTGAAGTCAAGCATTTATAAGCCAGCAGTCTGACACACACGGCTCACAGCAGTGTAAACGTGTGCTTGATGTGTTAAAAACACTGACAATCCACTAATGACAGTTCGCTGTAGGTTTGGCTTGCAGATCGTTTTCAATCCGTCATCGTTTCTAATTACCACAAACTCTCATGCCATTTTTATCTCAGAGGTTGAGCACAGATAAGTGTGTGGACAGATCTATTTTCAGAATACACTGTTATCTGGAAAAAAAAAATCAGTGTTATGCTGTAAAGATATTTGATTTTCATGAACATAACATAAAGAAATTCCTCTATTCTTTTTTGCTCCTGAGCAGTTTGAGCAATACAGCATTTCTTTCAAATAGTCGATCTCTGGCATGAATGGATCGCAGACCATCAAACTAAAATCCACATTGGTTCATGTTATGCAGGCAGGGCTCCAGGGCTTTGAACGCACTGTACATTTATTTTAATTCTCATCATATATTCAGTAGTAGGAGAATAGAAAGAGACTGAAGAGCTTTCATCGAACACAGCCTGCCAATTTTGCCATGTGCTTTGGTATTTCCTATACTCAACAAAATGGCACGTTGGACCATTTGAATCCATCAAATGAATTAGTTCTTCTTATGATTAACCTAAAATTCTGTATTAAAATGACTACCTGACTGACTGACTGACTGACTGACTGACTGAATTAATTAATTAATTAATTAATTAATTAATTAATTAATTAATTAATTAATTAATTAATTAATTAATTAATTAATCAATCAATAAATCAATCAATAAATCAATCAATCAATGACCAAACCAAATACATACATAAATACATTTGACAAAGAAAATGCTATTTAATGTAGGTCAATATAATCCTTTCTTTTAGCTTTTTACAGCGTCATTTCACCAAAATAAAAACTACATAGAATTTACACTTAATATAAGACAAAAAAATGGGGAATGTTGGCACTATAAAAATGAATTTTCAGTAAATGACTTAGCTTGTGTGTAATTGTCTACAAAACCACCTCATTTCATAGTGGTAATAATTATAATATTTATACTTAAAGCACTGAAACATACAAACTTAGTTCAGATATTAAACAGTTTTAGAAGCTCTGACAGTACCTGAATCTTCAGTAAAATGAGAGTTAAGAAAAGAGAAGATGGCACCTGAACAGATTAATCCGGTGTAGGAATCTCTGAAGCAAAGCATTGCATGTTTAGTAATGCCAGTCAGTTGAGGTCACAGAATGAGATTTGGGAAGACGATTCTCCATCCATGTTATTTCCTTCTAAGCATTTTTTCCCCCTGCAACATCACAGCTGATTTTCAAGCACACAGACAGATGATTGACTGCCAGCAGGAGCATCCATCATGAATCGTGATGAGAGTTGGAGAATGAATATGAGTGTGGAAAGTAATAGCGGTGTCATCGCAGACCGGCCATCCACGTGCTCTAATGAAAGGCAATATAATCTGCAAAGGTTACCCGGCATGTCGTGGTATCCATCACCTTTACAGCGCAATAGCAGCTCATCAGAGCCGCTCCACATTTGACTGCGATTAGTGCTGTGTGTGGCCATTTGTATGGTAAACTGTTTAGATTAAAGTGCTGAGGGATGACATTAAAATGTCTTCATGAATTGCAGTTGTTCACCAAACATGGCAGATGTCTTCATTCCTGAGATCTGTGAGAGAAACAAATAAAAGATCCATTATTGAAGCTAAAGACTTTATAGAAAATGGCATCAATTACATGCGCTATATATATATATTTCTAAGACAAATGTACATTTCTAAGACAAAATTATTTGTTCAAAAATACAGTACAAATTGTGGAATATGATTACAATTTAAAATAACTGTTTTCTGTCAGTATATTGTAATTATTTTTTTCTGCGATAAAAGCTACATTTTCAGCATCATTAGTCCAGTCCTTGGTGTTACATGATCCTTCAGAAATCAATTTAATATGCTGATTTGCTGCTCAAGAAACATTTTTGATTATTATCAATGTTCAAAACAGTTGTGCTATTGAATATTGTTGTTGAAATCCTGATACATTTTTATCACATAAAATGTGATACAGTTTTTTTTTTTTTTTTTAATTATTTGATTAATAGAAAGTTCATAATGACAGCATTTATTTGAAATAGTCAATCAGTCAGTAGGTAAATAACTAACTAGCAAAGTAAATCATCTCAAAATTTTAACAGTAGAACTGTATAATGAAATACTCATGTATGGCAATCACACACACACACACACACACACACACACATATATATATATATATATATACTATACGTAATTAGACACATAGTCCACATGAAGTGCATTTGTCAGCTTTTTTCTTTCTTTCTTTCTTTCTTTCTTTCTTTCTTTCTTTCTTTCTTTTAAAGGTATTTCACTCAAACCCTTGAAATACAACCCATCAGCCGTAGGGTTCAGGTTTATGGGAATAAACTCCTTCAAAGAACAATAAATCATTGACACCAGTTGAGTGTCACCAGCAGGAATGGTTTGGATCAGCCTAAATGAATCCAGCAGTGTGACGGGCATCTCCTACTGATGATTGATGGCTGTTCATGACAGCTTTACTGTACTGATGGATGACTTTTGTAATAGAACAGGAGCAGTGCTTGTGCTTAGACGAGTGGAGGGCAGCAATCACTGTGTATGAGACCTTCTGGAACTTGATTTGAGCTGCTGATCATTGTGTTTGTGCAGGGCGATGGCCCATTCTGTGTGATCTGCTGCCCTGTGAGACGATCGCTACAGTAAGGATGCTTCACAGAGGCAGCTTAACTGTACTGATTGATGACCCTGGTAATGCTGTTTGTTGAAGAGTCATATTGACTGATTTTAGTGAATGTTACTGCATCCACCTACATCATGAAATGTGCTGCTGGTGGAGATGTGCAATCTATAGTGTAGTTTCATTATTTATTTATTTTAAAACATAATAATAATAATAATAATTAAATGTTTCCAATGCATAACTATTCAAACATTTATCTGGGACAGTTGAAATTTAACTCAGAAGCATCCATTTTGCTTGTAGATGTTACTATACTTCAAGTGAAGTTAACCTGTGACAAGTTCATTTGAATTGTTATGATTTGGAATGGCACACACATCTTAATAAAATTCTAACAGCTGGAATTGCATATCAGAGCAAAAACCAAGCCCTGGGGTCATAAGAACTGCCTGTAGAGTTTAGAAACAGGTTTGCGTCAAGCCACACATCTGGGGAAGAGTTCAGGAGAAAAAAAAAATGTTTCATTGAAGTTTTACAGAATCATGTAGCCTTCATTATCCATAATTGAAGATGTTTGAAACAACTAAAACTGAGAAACTGATGTAGAAGGGCCTTGTGTAGACTGGTGACCAAGATGCTGATTGTCTAGGTGAGCTCCATGATCATATATGCAGCTGGGAGAAACCTACAGAAGGACAAACATCACTGCAACACTCCACTGATCTGGGCTTTACGTACAGTGTGGCCATACTCAAACTTCTCCAAGTTGAAGACACACAAAAACCCACTTGGGATTTGGAAAACTGGACAATGAAACTAAACACAGCAAGAGTAGCTTATAAACTCTGTGAATGTCCTTGAGTGGCCCAGTCACAGCCTGGCCTCGAATCCAATCAAATATTTCTGGAGAAACTTTTTTTTTATTTGTAATATTTAAAAAGTTGTGAGTTCTGTTTTTGATTTGTCATTATGGTGTATTGAGTGTATATTGATGTGGAGGGGGAAAAAAGTAATTTAACGCACTTTAACATATATATATATATTCCATATTCCATTGTACTGTATCATTCTGCAAACACCATAGGAATGTACCATTTGAATGTTGACTGACAATTCTGAAATCAAGAGTAAAAAAAAAAAACCTTTAATGAATGCCCAACTAAAACATTTCATTCTAACACACACAAAAAAAAAAAAAAGGTGTTCCTGCTTGCATTCAACATTCATTCAGTTAATGGGTCTCATTCATGAAACATAAGTAGAACGGATTTGTGCGTAAATCATTTCAGCAACCATTCTTACGTAAATTGAAGAATTCCATTTCATTTACATAATAAAGGTTACACACATGATTAACACAGAAATTTCTTCTGCTGGTTTTCGTGAATGAGGTCCATTGTGACTTTGCTGATAGTTCTTGTGTATTCTCCTCATTCTGTGCTGTATAGTTACCACCTAACATGCCTCTTCAATTTTGAATTTCCTAACCCTTTGTTTCCATTTGACAACAACCAGATGTACAGTAGTGATTCAAGGTGTAGGCCACGAGGAGAACACTTAACCTCCAACCTCCACTTACATCAGGGTCAAATGATCATGTGAGGCAGTACACTGGTTGTGTGGCAATTGATAAAGAGCATGCTCTAACATTTTTAATATAAAGGTATCACATGATTCCTCTATTTCTGCACTAAGCACAGCATGGCTTATGCTCATGTTGTTCTTCATTTTGTTTGCTTACCGGTCCCTGTTGAAATCTCTGCTTGTGTTAATGAACTCTCATACAATATTCTAATCACCCCTCAGAGGGACACGAGCGAGTGCCTGAGATCATGCACTGTGTACATTCATCATCACATGAGTGAGAGTTTGATTATTGGACACACGCTGCTTCAGCTGCAGCACTCTTAAAAGTCATGCTTGTGTTCTAATTTAAAGGAGGTTTGTCTATAAAAGTTTCTTTCAAACTTCTTGGCTAACAGAGAACCATCTCAGAACTTTAGTTAGGAAAATATTATTTTAGTAAGATGAATAGAATATTCATTCGATGTTATCTCGTTTTTAATGTTCTCAAAAAGTTAGCACAAAAGCATCATCATGCATCATTCATGGAATGTGTTTTCCCTGCCAAATTTCTACATTTAGATGATCATAATGCTTTCTAATTGCTACTACTTGTTTCAGAACATTTAGAAAACAATGAAAAGCAACATTCCCATAATGTTTGCAAAATTACAAAATGGCATGGAATGCAGTGGTGTAAATTGTTTAAGTGTAATAGTTACTGTATCTTGTTGGCAGCTTTGTAGTTTTACTAAGGATATGATCACCTATCAAGTGTCTGCTTGACTACATTTTTTAGTAAGCATATGTACTCTTTACTCAAATCCATTTGTAATGAGTAATGCAATAACTCCTTACATTTTGCATGCAACCAAATATATATATTTGGTTGAACATGACTCATATTCCTTTCAAAAGGAGAATTCTCAATTGAAAGCAGCTACCTCCTTACTTGATCCCATACCCACTAGTTTGTTTCAGACATGTTTTGGATCTTTGTGTTCTGAATATATTATTAAATTATTAGTTGTGTACTGGTGTTGTGCCAGCAGCCTTTAAAATAGCTGATTTTTCACCTGTACAAAAAAAGACAAACATTGATTACGAAAACCTGAAAAGAAATCATCCCATTTCCAATCTCTCATTTCTTTTTTTTTTTTCTTTTTTTTTTAAATGGAGCAGATTGTTGCTACTCAGTTAATTTCTCATTTAACTATTTGAGCCTTTGTAGTGTGGCTTCCGTAAATTACACAGTGTGAAACAGCATTGGTTAAGGTCACAAATTATTTGCTAATTGCCTCAGATTCTTATCCTTCTTGATCTCAGTGCCGCTTTTGACACTGTAGATCAACCTCTTTTTATTCCTCATTTAGAAACTGTTTTTGGGGTCTCTGATACTGTACTTAAGTGGTTTAGATCCTACCTCACAGACCATAAGCATTTTGTTACGAAGGGTGGATTTAGGTCAGAGGTTGGTGTTGTGAAATCTGGAGTCCCTCAAGGATCAATTCTGGGCCCCCTACTTTTTAATATCTACCTTTTCCCACTTGGTCAACTTTTAAAATCTCTTAGTCTAACATTTCATTTCAATGTAGATGACAATCAAATCTATATACACTCAAAACCTGATGATACTGTGCCTGTGGATTTTCTTTCTCCATGTATTTCTAAGATTAAGGAATGGATGTAAAAAAAAAAAAATCATTTTTTTATCTACTAAAATTTTGCTCATTTGGTTCACCCCACCAGTTGCACAAATTTAACATTAAAACCACATGCTCTGAATACTGTTAGAACATCTTTCTTTCATCTTAGAAATATTGCCAGATTATGTCCAATGCTGTCTAATGTGGTTTATACTGTATGTGTTTTTTGCTCATTTCCATACATTTTTATATATCTACAAAACACATGATTTATGAACATATTCTCAAAAAAAAATTCAACAATATATTTAACATTCCAAAAACATATACTGTAACCAGTCAATGAGTAAAATTCATTGGTTACACTTTATTTTAAGATGTCCTTGTTACGGGGTAGTTATACATTTAAGTATTGAGTAATATTAATTAACTACATGTGGTTAGGGTTTGGTTTAGGGTAACTTGCATGTAATTATGCGTTATTAACTGTAATTATAATAGTAAGTACATGTAATACGTGTAATAAGGACACCTTAAAATAAAGTGTTACCAATTCATCAGTTTATTAATTATTGTCTAAAATTCCAAACAACTAATAGAACATGTTGTGTTGATATTAAATACGATTAAATCAATAGTGTGATATTCAGAAATCAGAATGCTGATGAAAATTAACTCTACAACATATTAATATTGTGACTATAACCCATGCAACAACAAAAAGGTTAACAAAAAAACTGTATAAGAGTATTTAAAATGGTTACTAACCATATGTAAAAACTTTTTTTTTTCTATCTGTTTTTAAACGTCAATTATAAAATAATCAGTTAATGTCAATTTATTTAATAAATTTGAGCATGAATGTTTCCCATTTTGCCTGAATCCCACTGGCCTGCTTTGTCCAACACATTCAGGCAAAACAATATTTGTTTAAAATTTGTTGAATCACTATATAAGTTGAAATGAAAATCTTATGTCAAAGGATTTTCTTCCTTTCTCCATGAAACAGTCCTCCTTTGAGGTATGGCTGTACCTGTCATTTCCTAACTACAGTTGTCCAGTAGTGCGCATAGGACTAATTTTGTTGTGCTGTGCTAATGTTGCTGTGTCGTGGCTTGTTTCCATTGTGTTGTGACTTGTTTAAATTGTGTAAGGTCGATCAAACATTTTTCTGAAAACCCACTTTGTCTGAAATGGCCACTTTACCCACTTTATTGCAATTTTGAGTGTATCAGTTTTCTTTTTACTTTAGAAAATAAACATGTGACCACTCTTCTCACAAATCAACCATTTCCTTTTGCCACGTACAGTATATATTTTATGTCACTGATATTTTATTGCCACTTTTCTAAAATCAAATTTAATTTATGATTATGCACCCATTTTGCCACATGAATTAGATTCAGAGTTAGCAACTGAAATGGTGAAAAGCACTGTGATTTTTAGGTGTGCATGGTGCACAAATCTAAATAAAGCATATAGAGCTCACCTGAGCTTGAGAGTGGAAATCTATTTAGAGAGACTGCAACTCTTCTGTAAGAGACGAGCACTGAATTGCTGATAAACTGCCCGATTATGGAGATACTGTTTTAGTTGTTCGCATGAAAAAGGTGATTTGCATTATGTTTGGGATGAATGTATTCTGTGCAGTAAATACAAAGTCTGCCATTCTGAACTGACACAAGCACAGTCCCATGCACAGCATGCATGAAGAAGATCAGAATAGTAAGGTGTGGCTGATGACTATGTGTTTTTAATGCATATATTTGCATTGTATCTCACTGAGCAAAACAGCGGTCTTTTGGTGAGTTGCTGAATTCACATCTGCAGCTGTACTTCCTAATGAAGTGCTGGAGTAAGTGCTATTCAACTCAAGTTTAACTGCGCCAAACTTATAAAAAATGTATCAAGCAATACTAAGATTGAGCTCTCAATACAAGAGGCATTTTGCGGTTCTAGTGTTCTATTTTCAATCTTCCATTGCTGATTTCTATTTACCGCAAGGGTATTACTGCAGTTACACAAGGGCCGCTCTCCAGATCTAGGGTGCAATTTTCTTTTAAATAACCTGCGTTAAAAGATAGATGACTCTCATTCAGTGAGGCGTAATGCAACGTTGTTACATCACAGACTTTGTCACTCCAATCCTCCGCCGTCTAAAGAGCTGAGAGATGAGCACGCCGCCGCATCGCAGCGTATCAATTATTTCTTGGCAGCGCTTTCACCCTCGCCGCTTAATACAGTCGCTGCTTCCTGTGGCAGAACGATCTACACATCAGCACTGAGACGTGACATGTCTCTGACACCTCCAGCCCTCAGAAGTTCAGCTACAAAAAGCTCTTTGTGTCAACAGAAGACGTTGAGTCATGTAGGGGAAGGCCTACAGTAAAAGTCTCTCTTTGAGAGAATCGGGGAACGTCTCGGCCCACTGACAGCCCCAAAAGACCCGACTGTGAGAAGCTTTTAATCGAGTCAGTCTGATGGAGAAGATGGGCGACTGATGCCTCACGATATTTACACCTACAGTAAGATTCACACAACATATGTCTGCTTGAGTCAGAGCGCTCAGAATAGAGTGAAGGTGTATGTGGGCGGTGTGTCATTTGAGTTTGTAACCAGAAGGTTGATGGTTCGATTCCAGCATCGAGTGTGCCGTGAGCTCTTAGGAGAGTCACTTAACCTCGGGTTACTTCAGGAGGTCTGAACCTGTGAGGGTCTTCAAATGGAAACGACTGCTAAGTGACTACCTGACTGTTTATTACAACGCAGGCTCAGGCAGAGTGAAGCACAAACTGTTTTTTTTTTTCACACCAGCGAGAGCAGAAGATAAAAAAGAGTGATGGGTTTCCAAAGGTTTGAAAAGACTCTCCATGACGAACATAAACCACATTTACCAGACCTAATGCATGAAATGTGTACTGTTATTAAACATGAATACTGATTAGAACATGAGCCCAGACTGTTCAGTTGCATATTCATTCTGTTTAACAAGTGGCATACTGAACAGTAACGTAACAGTAAACATATTTACATTTTTCTGGTTATCAAATGAAGGCATAAAACATTCATTTCATTAATCATTTATCTTTTAATTATTGAAAACTAAGCAAACTTTATTTTATGGTAAACAAAGGGGATTTACTATTCATATTAAAACATGGAAGAAATGTGTGATGAAACCTTAAAAAAATGTTTAATTGTAGCAGAAGTAATAGGCTATGTACAGTCTACAAAAAAAAACAAAGAAAAAAACAGTCTTTTATTTTGACAGGTTGCCACTATTACCTTTACAGTTCTGTGTATGTGATATGACGCTCATGAAGTGATTCTCAGAGCATTCTCATAAGTGATTCTCATGTTTTTGCTGAAATCACCGCGAGTGTCAGGCGTGCTTCTGTGTATGAAACGCGAGTCTGCGCCATTCATTAACAGAAGCAAGCAGAACATGCAGGATTCATTTTAAATCGACTTTTGTGGCTTAATATTTACACATAAGGTACATATCGTGATTTAATTTAAATGTAATGACCTACTTTTGATTGATTAATTAAACAGTGAATTATGTCTTTATGACTCGATAAAGACTGTTACACTGCATAGTTTACCCGCTTATCATGGGTCTGCTTGCCTGATGTGAACATAAAATATCTTATATACCACCACTGGTGAAAGGAAAAGTGTAATGCAAATATATTTGAAAGGTCTGTGCAAGGTTGTCATGACACTCTCACGAGACACACCAGATCTCATCACACCCCTAATATATGTATATGTATATGTATATGTTATAAGTTTATATGCTCCCTGCTGAGCTCTTGGGATGATTTGTTTGCTGCGACTCTCTGATTGGTGAAATTTACTGCACAGCATCATGGGGAATGTAGTTTTTACACCAAAAATTCTGCAGTTATAATAGTCTAATATTTTAAAAAATAATTTGAAATAATGAAAACTGGTGGCTAAAAACAAAAGCATATACCATCAGTTATCAACCTTAAAGCTTGCAGTAGGTCTATTTTTAACAGTCTGTAAGTTATTGTTAAAAATATATTTCCCTGTAGAGGAAATGAATGGAGATTTTACTTTTGGAACCCACTTTTAACTCTATTACCATGGAAACTGGAGTCACAATCACTCTAAAAGCCTTACAAATGAAGGTAATCGAATCAGTCTCTCATTCAGTTTTGCAGCGCAATGTTCTCAACTAACTCTATAGAAAGATGGTTTTCTATGTATTAGAAAATTAAGTATGAACTCAAATTCCCCCAGAGGATTAATAGTGTCTATCATTTTTGTATTGCTGAACTCTGACAATGCAAAATATAAAAACAACATAAATATCAAACAGTCACAATACAAATCAAACAAATGCAAACAATTCAACATTTAAAGGGGTGATTGATTGCGATTTCACTTTTTTAATGTTAGTTAGTGTGTAGTGTTACTGTATAATCATAAACAATATCTGCAAGCTAAAAGTTCAATGCAAACAGAGATGTCATCTTTTCAAATTCTGGAATTGTAATGCCTACAAAAATGGCCGGTAGGGAGTACAACAAGTTACTTCCTGGATTCATGACATAAAAAAAAACACACACACACAAAAAAAAAAAAGATAAACCCAGCCCTCGGGGAAAGGCAGCAAAGGGGGCGAGGACATGCTGCGCTGCTTTAGAGAAGAGGAAAAGAAGACTAGAGGTGCACGTACAAATCTATTCATATATGAATTGTGATTTTGTCTTCTAATGATTCTAATGGATTCACAAGTTTCAAAATCAATGTTCTAAAGCAGCAGTTCTTATTACTATTCCTCGCATTCCCCTGCTCTGCACACACTTTGCATCTCTCTCTCTTTCTCATTCAGCTCAGCTCCACATTGAACTGTTCCAATTATATACTTATTTTCACATAGCTTTGAGAAGTGTACTGTATTAAAGCTTTAATCAGGATAAAACCGTATATTAAAAGCTAACATTAACAGTAGCAATTAACAATAACAGCGTATATAAAAGTAAGAGACAACAAAATACAAAAAAAAAAAAAAACATAGGCTTAACATTAAAAGCCGTATTTGCACAGGTTCTGCACCATCCTCATCAAAACCAATATCATCTGCTTCTCAATCGGGCTCAAACTGACGCCATTATGTACAATACAACCGGAGCACATGCTGCTGAGGTGAGGGGTAGGACGTTTAGACGCGCACTAGAGGTGGTTTAGCCAATCACAACACTCTGGGCTAGCTAACCTATTTCTGAGGGAGTGGCTTCATAAAAGTAGGAACTGATCAGCGCATTTGTCAGAGTATGGACAGAGCGGTGTGGAATAAAGGTAAACTTTGTGAAAAATAATTTTATTATTATTATTTTTTTTAAACAAAGCATTAATACATGCTAGACTGCACCCCAAAAACACAATTAAGCCTAGGAAAAAAAAGAAAAAGAAAAAAAGTGAACTACTCCCCTTAACTGTCACTCACATTTTTGAACATAGACTTTATAGTGCACGATCCAAACTTAAATTTTTATAATTCATGAATGAAAATATTTTGTAACATGATATTGATGTACCATTTACATGGTAATGCAATGGCTGATTTTAAAATGGGTTTTAAAGGATTTTAAAATGGGTTTTTATTTTTTTTAAATTGATATATAATTTCTGATTATTAAAATTTAGATTAAACTATGATTAGATTAAATTTAATTGTAATATAGTGAAGTAAATGTAGGTGTCCGGGACGGGGTGAGAGTTAAAGGGTTAAGTTAGTTAATAATAGCTGGCCATACAAATGCATAATATGCAAAAATGTTAACTTAATCTTGAGTGTTTTATCATCAGTTTACACTCACGGATAAACTGTAAACTTGAACATATAGTCAGTGGCAAAAAGTAAAAAGTTAAATTATGTATTGTTTACACAGGTTTGGCTCGATATTGCCATTGTTTTCAGAGAGAATTTTCCTCAAAAACACTGTATTATAAAACAATTCTCAGAAAAAGGAAACCACAGGAAAATAACAAAACACTGTCAAAACAAGAACACACAAGAAAACAAGAAGATCAAGAAAAGCTAACTACCTCATTTGGCTGCTCTGAGTGTGTGTGGGTTTGTTCATTTTGGTACATGATCACAAAACTGCCAAACAGAAACTTCATCCCATGGCAGCACACACCGCTTCTCATCAGTAACACAGAGGATCTACAGCATTACCAACCAGAGTTCACAACTTATGGTCTAGCGTTTGAGACCTCTGAAAACCACATTAACGTGGCCTCAGTCTGGGTCTCGATTATTGCTGTTCAAAGTGTAAAGGTCTCAAACTGTAAAGGATTTGACTTATGATCTTGAGTGTATATAGTGTGCTGTCTGTTCAAGACACAACACAAGCCAAGACGTCTGTATGAGACTCTTGCATGATGTTTTTTGACAGTTGAGAATTGTTTTCTTCAGGATTTAAGCCTGTAAAGCCTAACATATGAAATAAAAGTCCGCATTTTATTTTTATTTATTTATTTATTTTATCACAATTCTGAATTTGCTGATATTTACATGATGCAGTTTTGATGATTGTGATGTACATCACCTTCTATCATTCTATTTAAATGTCAGTAGAATACTGTAAGAGCATTTACTGTTGGTTATAACAACTAAATGTTGAGCACATTTAGCACAGAACGTGGATCTTCTAGCTTATGACTGACACCTTGTTAAACTGGTATACCTGAACATGGCAGCACTCTCACAGGCAGACACACACACAGCTGTTGAGTGATGGAGCATTTAAGATGTAATTGCTCTGATAAATCTTGATTAAACACCACAGATGTGCCATGTGTCCTCGTGTGATCATACTGTCAAATCAGCTTATCTTCATAAGTAACAGGAGAGAGTTTTTGAATTCGAAGCAGAAATGTGGTGCTACTTGACAGACCTTAAAAAAAAAATACTATAAAATGAAATGTAACAGTTTCATGCCAATCATAGCACTTGTAGTCCAAGATCTTTGGCTTCAGCGGAAAGAGTTTGTTAGACATTTTGTTGTCATACAGCGCATAAACATTGTGATGGCCTCATTTCATTTATTGCACTGCAATAATTTTTAGTTTTGTCTCTATTGTTAACTAATGCAAAATCCACAGAAGGCTGTTATTCAGAAGGTCACTGTGCATTTCTATTTGCATACTGAAATAGAGGACAGAGTGGAAGCTCGCTGAGAGAAAACAACATTATAATAAAGACGGAACAATTGGCTATTATCAAGCCCTTATCCTTTTGAATAATTCAGAGAACTCACTTGTTGACAAATCTGTGAGGAGATTCACAGTACATCTTTGCAAAGAGTAAAATGTAATATTTTCACCACTGAACAGTGGAAATTGACGTCTGCCAGAACTGGAAATTGACGTGTGGTTTGGTCTGGAGTGAACATCTAGTCAGGTCTTGATCTGTGATTTTGATCTTGAAGTGAACATTCAGACAGTTTTTGTATGTTCTGAAGTGAACATTCTGTTTAGTTCTACTCTTTTACGGTCTGAAAATTCTGTCTGGTCTGCTCTTATCTGTCATGAAGTGAACATAATGCTTTGTTCTGTTTTCTCTGTTTTTGTTTGTTTTGGTCTGAAGTGAACCTTCTGTTCTGGTCAAGTCTGGTCTGTTTTGAAGTGAATTTTCTGTTGTTGTCTGGTCTGGCCTGTTTGTTCTGCTCTGGAGTGAACATCTGGTCAGGTCAGCTCTGTTTCGGTGTGTTTCTCAAGTGAACATTGTTCTCGCCTGTTCTGGATTCGCTTGTTCTGAAGATATAATTCTGTTTTGGTCTGATCTAAACTGTTTTGTTATTGCCCTTCAGAAGCTACAGACAATACTTACATGTTTCACAGAAGACAAAATAAGTAAAATTTACTCTGACCTTCAAACTCAAAATGTTTTCACCCCCAGCTCTTAATGTGTTGAATTTCGTTCTGGAGCATCAATGAGCATTTGAACCTGAGTCCCTCAGTTGTCCTCAGTGTGAAAAGATAGATCTTAAACTCAAACAGTCATCGTTGTAAAGAGTTCAAATACACAAAAATGCTGAAAAACTAAAGAATTTGTGGATTTTTTTTTTTTTTTTTTTTTTTTTTTTTTAAATTCAACTATTATTTTCTCTTGTGGACTATATGTAAATGTATTTTATATTAAATATCTTATTCAGGTCAGTCAGTACTAAATAAAAAATAACAAGCATTTTGTATGATGTATGTTGTATGTAAACATTTGACCTCAATTGTATGTAGCCTATGCAGTGTTTTGTATCAATGCCAAAATACATACAGGAGCATCTCAGTAAACTAGAATTTCGTGGAAAAGTTCATTTATTTCAGTAATCCAACTCAAATTGTGAAACTTGTGTATTCAATAATTACAATGCAAACAGACTGAAGTAGTTTAAGTCTTTGGTTCTTTTAATTGTGATGATTTTTGCTCGCATTTAACAAAAACCCACGAATTCAATATCTCAATAAATTAGAATATATCATAAGAATAAAAAAAGAAAATAGTGATTTGTCGGCCTTCTGGAAAGTATGTTCATTTACTGTACATGTACTCAATACTTGGTAGGGGCCCCTTTTGCATTAATTATTCTCTTTAATTTGGCGTGGCATGGAGGTGATCAGTTTGTGGCACTGCTGAGGTGGTATGAAAGCCCAGGTTTCTTTGACAGTGGGCTTCAGCTCATCTGCATTTTTTTGGTCTCTTGTTTGTCATTTTCCTCTTGACAATACCCTATAGATTCTCTATGGGGTTCAGGTCTGGTGAGTTTGCTGGCCAGTCAAGAACGCCAACACAATGGTCATTTTACCAACTTTTGGTGATTTTGGCAGTGTGGGCAGATGCCATCCTGCTGGGAAATGAAATCAGCATCTTCAAAAAGTTGTTCATCAGAAGGAAGCATGGAGTGCTCCAAATTTCTTGGTAAATGGGTGCAGTGACTTTGGTTTTAAAAAAAAACACATTGGGCCAACACCAGCAGATGATATTGCACCCCAATTCATCACAGACTGTGGAAACTTAACACTGGACTTCAATCAACTTGGGCCATGAGCTTCTCCACCCTTCCTCCAGACTCTAGGACCTTGGTTTCCAAATGAAATACAAAACTTGCTCTTATCTGAAAAGAGGACTTTGGACCACTGGGCAACAGTCCAGTTTTTCTACCACTTAGCCCATGTAAGATGCCTCTGACATTAGCTGTGGTTCAGGAGTGGCTTAAAAAGAGGAAAATACGACAACTGCAGCCAAATTCCTTGACACATATATATGCCTTGACCCCAGCCTCAGTTCATTCCTTGTGAAGTTCACTAAAAGTGTTGAATTGATTTTGCTTGACAAACCTCAAAAGCTGCTGTTCTCTCGGTTAGTTGTGCATCTTTTTCTTCCACACTTTTTCCTTCCACTCAACTCTCTGTTAACATGCTTAGATACAGCGCTCTGTGAACAGCCAGCTTCTTTGGCAATGAATGTTTGTGGGTTATCCTCCTTGTTAAGGTTGTCAATGATTGTCTTCTGGAAAACTGTCAGATCAGCAGTCTTCCCTGAGAGGAGAGACCATTTTGAATACTCAGGAAACCTTTGCAGGTGTTTAGAGTTGATTATTCAATTAAATTTACAATTCAAATCATTACAAAGCAACTTTACAGAAAATTATGTTTCTACAATATTTAGTGGTGACTGTCAGTTTGTGTGCGTATGACAGGATTTTTCAGAAACAATAATACAAGACGTAGTCAGCCAGATGATGAACATTATTAACAGCAAGTATTATATGATGCAATCACACTTGTAGCAATATTTGTTAGTTCTGTTTGTTGATTCAGGGTTAGCATCATCTGGCATCCTCGGAAGGGTCAGCATCATCTCTACTCAGGTGTTCTGGATCCAGACTGGAGCTTGTGTAAATCCTAGTTACAAAACATAGAAACAAATAGAGACATTATTAGCATAGCTACTGTTCCAACAAAGTAAAATAAATTAGTTTTACCCAAGCTAAAGAATAAGAATGTGCATTTGATCAGATACAACTGCAGTCACAATTTAAGAGAAACATTATTTGAATGCTTGGCGAAAGAGATGCATTTTGATTCTAGATTTAAACAGAGAGAGTGTGTCTGAACTCTGAACATTATCAGGAAGGCTATTCCAGAGTTCGGGAGCCAAATGTGAAAAGGCTCTACCTCCTTTAGTGGACTTTGCTATCCTAGGAACTACCAAAAGTCCAGCGTGTTGTGACCTTAGGGAGTGTGATGGATTGTAACGTGGTATAAGGATAGTTAGGTACGCAGGAGCTAAACCTCCTTTAGGGCCTAATAGGTAAATAATGATAATTTGTAACTGATACGGAACTTAATAGGTAGCCAGTGCAGAGACTGTAAAATTGGGGTAATAAGATCATATTTTCTTGACCTGCTAAGGACTCTAGCTGTTGCATTTTGACTATCTGTAGCTTGTTTTTTGAAGATGCAGGACAACCACCTAGAAGCGCATTACAATAGTCCAGTCTAGAGGTCATGAATGCATGAACTAGCTTTTCTGCATCAGAAACAGGTACTGTAACATGTTTCATAGCTTGGCAATGTTTCTAAGATGGAAGAATGCAGTTTTTGTAACATGGGAAATATGATTTTCAAAAGACAAGTTGCTGTCTAATATAACACCCAGACTTTTGACTGTAGAGGAAGTAACATAACATCCGTCTAGTTGCAAATTGTAATCTACACGATTTTGTGTACTGTTTTTTGGTCCAATAATTAATATCTCTGTCTTATCCAAATTTAATAAGATAAAATTATTGGTCATCCAATCTTTTACATTTTATAAGACCATCGGTTAGCTTAGATAATTTAGAAGTTTCATCTGGTCTCGTTGAGATATATAGCTGAGTATCATCAGCATAACAGTGGAAACTAATCCCGTATTTTCTAATAATATTACCAAGGGGCAACATGTATATTGAAAATAGAAGGGGACCTAGGACAGATCCTTGTGGCACTCCATATTTTACTGGTGATAAATTAGATGACTCCCCATTTAAATAAACAAAATGGTAGCGATCAGACAGGTAGGATCTAAACCATCTTAGAGCCTGCCCTTGAATACCTGTATAGGTTTGTAATCGATCTATGAGTATGTCATGATCTATGGTGTCGAACGCAGCACTAAGATCAAGTAAAACTAGCAATGAGATGCAGCCTTGATCTGACGCAAGAAACAGGTCATTTGTAATTTTAACAAGTGCAGTTTCTGTGCTATGGTGGGGCCTGGAACCTAAAAAACTTCATACAGATATTTATTTATTTATTTTTATTTTATTTTATTTTTTTGTAGGAAGTAGCTCAATTGAGCAGACACAACTTTTCAAATATTTTAGGCATAAATGGAAGATTTGAAATAGGCCTATAATTTGCCAGTTCACTAGGATCTAGTTTTGGTTTCTTAATAAGAGGCTTAATAACTGCCAGCTTGGTTTTGAGACGTGACCTAAAGTTAACGACAAATTAATAATATTGAGAATCGGTTCTTTGGCTACAGGTAACAACTCTTTCAGTAATTTAGTGGGTACAGGATTTAATAAACATGTTGTTGGTTTAGATAGAGTGATACGTTTATTTAGCTTGCCCTGTCCTACAGTTGTAAAGCACTGCAGTTTATCTTTGGGTGCAATGGATGAAACTGAAGTGTTTGATGCCGTAGAATTTACATTCGCTATTGTATTTCTAATGTTATCTATTTTATCAGTGAAGAAATTCATAAGGTCATTACTATTAAAAGTTGATGGAATATTTGAATAAGGTGGTGTCTGGTTATTTGTTAATTTAGCCACTGTGCTAAATAAAAACCTTGGATTGCTTTGGTTATTTTCTATGAGTCTGTGGATATGCTCTGCCCTAGCAGTTTTAAGAGTCTGTCTATTGCTGGACATACTGTTTTTCCATGCAATTCTAAAAACTTTTTTTTTTTTTTTTTGAGTTTATTAGGTCAGTAAACGCAAGTCCTACTGCATCATTTGTATTAGAAGTGTCCACAATCACAGCACATTACCAGTAATCTAGTGCAAAGACTTTAAAGTATTAACATGTCAACCAATAGCACAGGATCAATTAGCATATTCATGATTCAGTAGCGATTATGGTTTGGGTGACACTCCCAACCCATGTGGGCCAAATCTAATTTAAATCTACTTTCATGCCAGCGGAGGAACGCGACACACAGCTGTGAACACTGGCATATGTGCAAACCCGTTTGATAAGGACATTTGCTTAATCGACTCGCCTGTCAAAGCAAATATTCCTCCTCACTACCTGCGGCCACTCTCTCTCTTTCTCTCTCTCTCTCCTCTATTTCTCTTTCTGTGCGCTGAAATTTTCTCCCCTCAAAGCCAATTTGCAGACTTGGGTTAAGTAAACACCTGTTTCTTGCAAAACTCCCTGGAGGCCCTGCCAGACAATTTACACCACTAACAAAGTAAAGGAATACACCAGAGAACCAGAGAGGAGTTGCTTTCCATTTAATTTTGCTTCAGAGGGATGAGCACTGCCCGATCGACCAATTAATGTGTGAGGAAGTGAGGAAAGGATCTAGTGGTCAGTATAGCTCATGAAGGTTTCTTTAAGGTGTACGAGGTTGGAGTGGGGCCTAGACGCAGACCTCTGACAGCAAAAGACCACACAACCAGACAGAGCAAATGTAAATCTGAGATAAAACAGGGCCTGGATGTGTACCGGTGAAATAGACAAAAAACTGGGAAATGTTTTTTGTTCCTCCTCAGCACTAACAATGCATTCACAATATCGCAGCTTTAAAATTCCATACAAGTCTACATTGTTGTCGTTGTTTGGAATTGGGATTCTCCAGACTTAGAAGACACACTTTTAACTATATAATATACTGCAACTCAATAAAAATGTTCGTAATCACAGGAAGAAGGAGGCGGGAACCGGCGAACATTCAAATAAAACTTTAATAATTAAATCAAGAAAACAACGCAACAGTCCCTCACGGATGACTGCTGCGCACAAAAAAAAAAAAAAAAAATGAAATCCAGGCCTGGTCCTCTCTTGTCCTTCACTGTTGTTATTCCTCCCTTTATCATTCCGAATCTCCTCTGTGGGACTCAAGACCGGTGAGTGGTGTAGGTGTCGCTCATTTCCATTCACTCCACCGGCCTCACTCCATTCCCATGGCTCTCAGCCCCGCCACACTTGTCACATACCCCCATAGGCCCTCGTTGGCTGGGGGTACTAACGAGACTGCACTCTACATATATATATATATATATATATATATATATATATATATATATATATATATATTGTTCCGGTTCCCTGACACACTGCCGCTCGGCCCTCTCACCAGCTGAGTGAACTCTTCAGCGGGGCCAATGGCTCCTCCGGTTTCGGGCAGCCGGAAGGAGTCCCCCATTCCCTGCTCCTCCCCATCATGGGGGATGGCAGTAGGCTCCGGCCCCAGGCAGATGGTGGCGATTCCTCTGCTCCCTCAAGGATGGCAGCCGTCCCTCCACATCACAGGCGGCCGACAGCGAGCTCGTCCGTCCCTCCGGCAACTCACTCCTGCCCACCGCCTCGAGAGTCCACGGCAGATGACTACTTCGCCCTGCTCGATGGCACCACATGAGAGGGAACTTCAGCAGCAAGTCCCTCCTTCCTCTGGGTTACCAATGTAACACAATAAAAACCTTTATTGTCACGGGGCGAAGGAGGCAGGAACTGTCGAACATTTAAATTTAATTTTAATAATCAAATAAACACAAAATAGTGCGACAGCTCCTCACGGATGACTGCCGAGCACAAACAAAACCAAAACACAAAATAAATCCCAGGCCTGGTTCTCTCTCGTCCTTGACTATCGTAACTCCTCATCCTTCCGGATCTCCTCCATGGGATTCGAGACTGGTGAGTGGCGCAGGTGTCGCTCATTTCCAAATCACTGCACTGGCCCCACTCATCACATATACTCATATAAGTTAAATTAGTATTTTTTTTTTTTAAATAGGCGCATATGTAACTCTCATCCAGATTTGCACGATGTAAAGTAACAAATGCAATGATGTTCCCTCTTTAAATTAAATATCGTGTGGGGCAAAAAAAAAAAAAAAAAACTTCCCAAGTGAACAAAATTCAGCTAGAGTTTTAAACCTTGTGCGAGTATGTGTGTTTAAGTAATTTTGTATTCTTGGCCTTGACCTGATCCAATTTTAAATGGAACTAAAGAGCCAAAGATTTATGGTTACATTGTGAACAAAGACCTTTTTGGTTTAAATAAACTGTAATGAACGTTTACAGTTTGTTGTATACTACAGAATTATTCACCTTGTAAAGAAGTGTGGTTGTATTAAATGTGCACTTGTAGAGTATATTTAATATACTAAAAAAAACTGTACCTGCAGATAACATTAATTAAAAAAGTTTACTTAAGTGTACTTAGAGACGTTCAAGTGTTTAACACTTAAAGAAAAAGTAAACTTCGTAATAACATGGAATTTAATGTTTTGCTTTAAAGTACATTTTAAAACATACCTTTAATAACCTTTTGAACATAATAAAGAACATGTAAAGTACTTGATAAAGTACTGCATCTTCATCATCGCAAATGATTACAGTGTAATTACAAATACATTTACAGTACAGACATGTCATGCCATTTTCATTAGAAATGGCATTAAAGTATATTATAGTTTACTCTAATAAATGCTAGGACATTCAGCAGAAACCATATTTCAAAAACTATATATTCTGGCTGGCTGACAATCATTCAATCACTCATGTGTCTGTGTTTCTTTTTTTTTTCCCCTTTTTTTTACGTTATACTGAATTAAAATGCCCATTAATTAGTTGGTTTGAGATATTAATTTACGCCATGTTAAAAAGAAAAAACTAGACTGGGTCTTGACTTAGGCAGCTTGCATATTTAATATTTTGTAACGGCTGCTGTTTTGCTGTTGATATGAGACTTTATCTGTCAAGCTCTGTGATGAATGTGCTCTCCAAAAGAGCTGCATTTAAACTACGCAAATGATAAAGCTTTATGATAAGCAAATGCACACCAGCACAAGAGCAAACACTAGCAAAACAAAGTCTCACTGGTAGCAAAATAACTTTTTCATTGAACATTGTACTGTTTGATACCAAATGCATATAACATAACTCAAACAGTGTTATGCCCATTCAAACAGTGACAAAATATAGGTGTCACATAAATAGCCTTTGCTGATTGTGTAATCACATTAATAATTTGTTAGTTAACTTTATTTAAATAATGCAAAAAAGGGGTGTTAATGATTGAATCCAGCTTAATCTATCTCTGTGCAAAACACACCTTACTTTTCCTCATCTTATGAAATCGCAAAATGCCGCAATTATGTTTTTTTTTTATTACAATAAAGTGTTTTATTTGATACACTGTAGTACTGAATGAGATACAAATATTTTGTACTATAATCAATATTTCTCTCAACCTATTAACTATCTTAGGATTTATTTATGTGATTGCTTGTCACAATGCATTCTGGGATCTGTTCACTGCAAAGAATATATGAAGTATTGCCTTAATTTGGCCAAAGCAAGGTTTATTAGATTTACATTTATTCATTTAGAAGATGCTTTTATCCAAAGCACCTTGCAGTCGAGGAGCATTACAAATAATTTATCATAAGAGCAAGCAATATTCAATGCCAAGTTCAAAGTATAAATAGATGAGAATACAAGCTAGAACAGAGGTAACTGTTTTTCCTCTCTCCCTCCTTCTGTTTATGAAAAAAAAATATATATATAATAAATAAATAATTAAAATGCTTGTAAATTTCACAAACTGCAAGAAACACTGCTGAATTAAACATGAAATAAAAATGAAATAGTATTTCTTGTAAAACATACTGCAATAATCTTTTTACAACTGTATTTGATTCTGTCAGAGATCAAGTGGACAAATATGTTTTAATTCAGTTAATGTGTGCAAAAACAGCATATGTACTGTAGCTATGCGAAAATGCTGAATAATAGAGCAGTTGAGACATGGTGCACACTTTCCTCTTTCACACACACACACACACACACACACACACATATCTGAGAGACAGTGGAAAATATGTGATGACTGTGAAAAAAAAAAAAAAAAAACACTGTGTTCCAAGCATGTTTATAAAAAGCAAAACCTTGGATATCTTGAAGGGGGAATCTGTCATGATAATGTACCTTATATTCTCTCATCTTTATCGCACAACCAATTACACATGGCCACGTGACCGTTGGATACTCCATGAATGACAATATTGAGGGCATCAGTCACATTGGTGCAAGCAGTCGCAGGGTTACACATCAGTTTTAGGTAACATATTGACTCCAAGCCATGCATCGCATCCAATAAGGCAAGTCACCTTGGGCTTCATCTCGGATCTCCAGCGAGATTGTGCTCCTGATGGGAGAATGGTGATTTATCAGGCGTCAGAAAGAGACAGAGAGAGAAAATCAGAAAATAATGCCATTACCAATATCAGAAGATGCTGTGGGTGTATTTGCAGTAAACATAGAGTATACATTTTAACCTGCACAAGAGTAACATTTAAACTCTGTTTCAAAACCTTGTTAAAATGCCAAAAAGTAAAAGCAGAATATAGTTCACTTCCATTTTTTCAAAGGCAGTATTGCATGTTTCTATGAATGACTAGAAAATACTAGAATACACTGTGAAAAAAAAATCCAAGATGGCTGGTGTTTTTCATTACATTCATGCATTCAAAATGTGGCTGACATTAATTGCAGTCAATGTGTACAGTTTATCACTTCACCTCATGAAAAAGAAGTCAACTTTATTATACTATTTTCAAATGCTTATTGGAAATAATAAACTTTAAATTAATATACTGTACCTAAATGTGAACAGAATGCAATTTGAAATACGCAATTAAATGAAATGAATTATACTTTAAATTTGTTGAATGCAATAAGCTGAATATTATAGAAATGTTTTGACCAACTTAAGTGGGACTTAAGTACATTCTTAATTACTTATATTGTCTTTCAAAATATTGTATGTATTATAAAGTAATGCTGAATGTAATAACAAGAATATATGATAAGCTTAAATTCAATGTAATTTATGTTAAATCTTGCATTAAAATATAAAGTACATTTAAAGTTTATTTTTACTTTAAATGATAAAATTACAACCAAGTATTTTACAGCAAAATAATGTTTTAAAATGTATTTAAAATTTTAATTTGACATTATTATAAACAGCATTTTTAGTTGTAATATGGCTGGCAGAGAAGGCAGGCAGAAATGTAGTTCCAAGTGCAGGAGTTTTAATAAAAGAAACAAAACAGCAAACACGAACAGGGGGCATGAGGAACAGAAACATGACATGAATGATTGACAGGATACAAGAGAAACACAAGGGTTGTATAAGCAGAGTAGAACCAATGAACTGAATAGAACCATGTACTGTAAACTGACAGAGAAGGGTGTGGTCCAATCAATGAATTGCCAATTAACTTTTTTTTTTTTTTTTTTTTTTTTTTTTTTAGTGTACTTAAAAAGAGAATATTGTTAGCTAGCTGTAATATGTAATATTAATTACTAAATAAAAATAATAAACTATGTGTTTTAATTTTTTTTTATGAATGCCAATAATTGTCATGATTATGTGTTTTTGCTCCTTTGATCCAGTTTCTGTCTCCCGTGTTTTTTTTAATTTTTATTTTTATTTTATTTTTATTCCAGGTTTATCTTGTTTCTTTCCCATGTGTTTCATGTCGAGTTTAATTTAGTCATTTCATACACCTGTGTTTTCCCCATTATCCTGCCTTTAACCTGTTAGCCAGCACCTAAATACATGAAATCGGTCCTGGAGCAATCTAGAAAATTAATGGGTTGAAAGTCACATGTCTCATGAGTTTCTATTTCAAATCTGAAGAAGATGTCATGAAAAATTAGATTCCTGCAAATAATTTTCTGAGACTATGTCTACCCCTCACCCACCAAATATACAAAAAAAAAAAAAGTATTTACCAACTGTATTGAAGACTTCTGCAAACTATTTTTGTCATTAAGCATACCATACCATCCTGAGATTACTAGAAATGCAGCATTGCACAGTGTGCGTCATGAGCCGTCGCAAGAGAGTGCCAGAATTCAAATAAATAATCTTTCGCCTATCTTTCACCTTTTTTTGTGGATCGTCTCATTCTGTTTGAGACACTGTATGCTACAAAACCATGCCATTTTCTTTTTACCAGCAAGACGCAGTTTTTTTGCGTGATTTATTCCATAGCGGAAACAAACAGTTCTGTCCCTGAAGAACTGAAACGTAAACAAAGAAAATATCATCCATATTACATGTTTCATCAGCTTTTTCTTTCCGTTGTGTTCTTTGACAGCAACCAATCTGGCTTCAGAAGTGGACATTCAACTGAGACTGCCTTGCTCTCAGTTGCTGAAGCCCTAGGACTCGCAAGAGCAGAATCCAAATCTTCAATACTAATCTTGCATGATCTGTCCGCTGATTTTGACACGGTTAACCACCAGATCCTCCTGTCAACCCTACTGACAAAGGGGCATTTCAGGAACCGCACTCCAGTGGTTTGTGTCTTACCTATCAAATAGGTCCTTCAAAGTTTCTTGGAGAGGTGAGGTGTCCAAGTCGTAACATCTAACTACTGGGGTACCTGAGGGCTCAGTTCTTGGACCACTTCTCTACTCTGTCTACATGGCATCATTGGGTTCTGTCATTCAGAAACATGGCTTTTCATACCACTGCTATGCTGATGACACTCAACTCTACCTCTCCTTCCATTCTGATGATCCGAAGGTAGCTGCTTACATTTCAGGTTGCCTATCAGACATTTCTTGCTGAATGAAGGACCATCACCTTCGACTCAACCTTACAAAGACAGAACTGCTTGTGGTTCCTGCTAACCCATCGTTTCATCACAATTTCACCATCAAGTAAGGCACATCAACCATAACTCGCTAAAAAAATGTTTATAATTTTTAATGAGCAAAAGAGAATACACGTCATACCTCTCTTTATAAATTTGCACTGGCTACCAATAGCTGCTCGCATAAAATTCAAGACATTGATGTTTGCCTACAAAACCAGCACTAGCTCTGCACCCCTTTACCTAAATTCATTACTTCAGAGTTATGTGTCCTCTAGAAGCTTGTGTTCTGCAAGTGAACATTGCTTGATTCTGCCATCCCAAAGAAGCACAAATTCACTGTTACGGACTTTTAAATTAAGTGTTCCCTCCAGTGGAATGACCTGCACAACTCAATCCGAGCAGCCTAGATCTTAGCCATCTTCAAGAATCTCTTCCATCTTTATTTGACCCTCTAACTTTAGCAGTCACTGTTATAATTATATTCTTAAAATAAATAAATAAAATCTAACTAGCTTTCATTGATGCGCATGTTGATCCAAAATGAGCGGGTGCCTTCGGTTACGAGTCATCCAAAAATATTTTTTATGATATTCGGGTCGACGTCGGTCGGGTCGTTTGAAATAAAAATGGCAATTAAACCTTTGTAATTTATATAGTACTAGACACATTTTTTAAATACATAGGTCTATACTATATTGGCTGAATAACTGGCACGAAGATGATGCACAAGCTCAGTCTGCAGGTAGAGATGGAGGCGGCAAGAGAAATGACTGGGGAGCAACGGCGCTGTTTTTGGTAAAACATGATTTTGACGACTTCATTAAGTTTTGTTTTATCCCACCTACTGGGATGGCACGCTTTGCTTGTTCTTTGAAGTTAACCTCAACCACCGTACAGAGCGCCGTTGTCCAAAGATGGCCCTCGAGTGGATTTCACTGCCTTCGTGGAGTGGATTCTGGTGAGAAACAGATTGCCATTCACCATCGGCCCAGAGGAGGATCACGCCAAATCCACTCCAGCCCCACTGCCCAACCCACCATCTCCCCACAGTGCAGAGCACCAGCCCAAGCCCACCGATGATGGAGAGCCAATTACTGTCACAATCAATGAGACAGCACAATGCCAAGCGACTGAGTGGAGGATTGCCCCGGATATAGAGCCCAACCTGTCAGACCAGGCGTGAGAGCGGCTACAGTGCTCACCGCAAGGGAGACAGCCGCAGACAGAGTAGAGCGAGTCGAGTATGTAGTATAATTGGAGGCAAAATAGTGAGGGGGATCTTATTGACTGGGAATCGGAAGTGGAAATTTAAATGCCCCCTCTCCTCTCTCCATCTCTGATGATCCCGTCCAGCCCTTCTTCGTCCCTGGTTTCCTCGTCAAGTCCAGAGGGAGCTTCTGATCCCACTCCTAGAAAGTGTCCTCCAGTGCCTGTTCCTAGAAAGTGTCCTGCTGCATCTGCTCCTCGAAAATGCCCGCGTCCTACCTGCTCTTGCCTCCTCCACTGCTGTCATCTGGCAGCCCCTCTGCTTGCCCTCAGCCCACCATCTATGCGGTGCGAACACTGCAGGACTGCCATTCTCCAGCATCGCCGTGGTCGGAGTCTCCCTCACTTCCACCTCCAGCCTCCAATGCCAAAATTCTGCCTCAGCCCTTCCAGGGGTTCGTCCTCCATTGGAGCCTCCTCCCAAGCTCCCACCTATCTCTCCTCCTGTTGTTGCCTACGGCAGGATGCACCTTACAGGAAGGGGGGCAAAATGTCAGGATTATGGACCTGTCGGTGTGTTTTTGCCCTTGTGACCCAGTTTCTGTTTCCCATGGTTTGTTAATTTGTTTCCAGGTGTCTATTTTCTTTTCCATGTGTTCCATGTTCCCATTAATTTAGTCATTCCATACACCTGTGTTTTCCCAATTATCCTGCCTTTAAAAACCCTAGTCCTTTTAGTAAATTTTTGTCAGGTCTATCAGTCAAGTACACGTGTCTTCCTCCTGTTCTCCATGTTGGATTTACCCCTGTGTTGGATGAATAAAGACTCTTTAGATTATTCTCAGATCCGTGTTCCTTCCGGCAGCATAATTTGACACTAATATTAGTTAAGCAACATGTTTATTTAGAGTCTCATATTTCAATTTGGACTGATTCTGGTTTAATTATATCAGGAAATGATGTGGACAGTTCAGCATTCTGCCATAAAAAACACTCTTTCTGTCTTGGAAAACAAGACCACAGGAAAAATTGTCGATGACATTCGCTGGATGAAGTACTGAACCTCCCATTGATGGCCCACACCATCTTTATTCTGTGAGAGGCAGAGATTTATGTCATTAACTGACTATATAAATCAGCATCACCTTCACATAGACCTCAAGGACAGACTCCATCCATTTACAGTCATTTGATCTTATTTTTCACTTTTTAATGAATGGCACAGTTTCATTAACAACTGACCACGGGGAAACAAGGCCTATTGATCTGTTTACCAGGTAGAGCGTTGACTTGAATATCGAGCTTCACAAGACTAAAGCAAATGGCCTTTATTTGATGTATTTCACAAATGGATTCACTGAACATTAACCAAGCTTGTGGGGGTTTGCATCACTCTCAATGAGAGATCTGAACATCCTCTAAAGCAGCAGCTAAAAGTAGAAAGCAGTGAGCAGGTGTTTGTGCGCCACATAGCTTAAAACATTTTCACATTCAGCACTTTCATGCAGTTCGGAAAGTTCAACGGCATATGCTGAAAAATCATGTTTTTTATCCTCCACAGCTTTGTTGCAAAATGTCTGCCTACCTTGGCAACATTTAAAGCATCATGAGCGCAGCAGAGGCCATTCCAAAAGGCAGTTGGTGAAATCATGCTGCTTTCTAAAATTCCTCATTCTGAATGATTTTTAATGCTCATTAGAAGCTTATGGAGTCCAATTGTGACCTTGTCTGTGAAATCCAGGCTAAAGTCTCAACATTTTATTATGAGATAACAAGCATCAAATTTTCATTTCAACCATTAATTTCATTGTGAATTCAGTCTTTGACATGGCCTTACTCAGTCAACATTAAATATATATAAAGGTTTTATTTTCACATAATCTTTATAAAGGATGATTTTATGTAGAAACCAGTAAATCACACACACACACACACGTTTGTTTTTGTGAAAAGTGGGGACATCCCATAGGTGTAATGTTTTTTATACTGTACAAACTGTATATTGTATCGCCCTTCACCAACCCTACACCTAACCCTAACCCTCACAGGAAACTTTGTGCATTTTTTTTTTTCTCAAAAATATTTATAAGCTTTTTGAAAAATGGGTTATGTCCTCATAAGTCGCCCTTTCCTTGTAATACCTGTGTCATACCCATGTCATACAGAGTTATGTCCTGATATGTCACAAAAACAAGAGCACACACACACACACACACAAATATTTTAGCTGGGTTTTCACAGGCAGGGTCGCAATTGTACAACTTCCTTTCAGTTCCACAGAGATGCACACAAGGCTGCACGCAAAGAAGAAGAAAAGTAAAAAAGTTATTTGTAGATAGATAGATAGATAGATAGATAGATAGATTAGATAGAACTTAATTGTTTCAGTGGAATATTGATATTTGTAACTGCACAAGTTGTCCTTCAACAAATTTTTTCTACAAGGATAAATCTGATGTTTTGAAAAACAAAAACAAATATCGAAAAATGTCTTATGAGCAGGTAAGTACCTCATACACCGAAGATGGATTTGTTATGTGTTCACTTATCACTTATTTCAAGTTTGTTATTTTCTATAAAAAAGAAATCAAGTATTAGAAAACTAGTATTTTCACCATCTAAAAATGGTTTTAATTCAATTATTTATATATTTTGCTGTAGTTTGTCAGAGGGATATACCAGTTTACATTTCCAAATGTTCATTTTGCTATTCATTTTTTTAATAATCCAGTGAGATTTATGTTTGCACAAGGAGTCTGACAGCAGCCAGTGCTCCACACAGAGATCTGATCTTATCATCATCATTCTGTCTGGAATGACATGAAGAAACAAAACAAACAACAAAAAAAAACATCTCTAAGAGGCTTCAAGAAACCTACAGCAAAAGATAAAAATAACTGACTGAAATATTTTTTTTTTTACCTTGGCCACCAGTAATAATTGTAATTACTTTTTAGTGCAGTCTGACACACGTTTTCTATTTTACACATGCATGGTGTCTTTTTTTTTTTTATCTTTACACTCACTCAGAGTCTCTTGTATTATGAGAGGAGGTGAGGACATGTCAGATCCTTTCATTAAGATGTTCTCACCTCTCCAGTCTCTCTCTCTCTCTCTTATCCAGACCACACAGGGGAGCTGCTGAGGGTCTCTGGGGTTCAGAGTTCAATGTCCAAATCAGCAGCAGGGTGCCGGACGGCAGCTCCTCTCCAGGTCAGCCTGTGATTTATGGCTACTGCCCCGATACATGGCATTAATGCTTTTCGAGTGCTCCACAGACCGTGGGGAAAGATGAAATAAATCAAAACCCTATAAGATCTCTCTCACACACACACCCACACACACATGATATCAGCCACAGACCAGCAGCAAGCATGAAGTCAGGAGTCTGCTGCAGTGAATTGGCCTATTGAGTCTATTGAAAAGGGCTGTGTGTAAATGCACTGTTATAGATTTGAAGGTGTTTGTTGTGTGCAGATGCACCGTTGCGGAAACACAACATTCATCACGTTTTTTTTTTTTTTTTTTTGCAAGGCTGCTTTGAATAATGTAGCATACTATTGCATCTGTTCTGTGCATTCTGGACCACCGTCTGCAGCTGTAGGGATTTCTGCTGCCCGTGCGTCTGAATTAATAACTTCTCCATAGACCGGATCTGTTTAAAGCTAAACCCACATGTAAATTACTTCCTGGAGCTCCTTGAAATTCTGATAATTATTATGCATTGTAACAACTAGATGTTAACATTGTGTGAAGGAAATGTGAATAGCCACAATACTAGAGGGTTACAGGGTGATGCAAAGTGCAAAGGCATTATGTGTGGCTTCTTAATCAAATCTCTATGATACTCTGGGTTGCCTCAGCAGTTTATTAGGCTTATGTTAGTAAGTGACAAATAGTTTGTATAGTAATATCTAGTTTCATAATATATATATATATATATATATATATATATATATATATATATATATATGACTACAATAAATAGTCAAAAAGAAGTAGCTGAAAAGATTTTTAAAAAATGCATTTCAATAATAATTAGACACAATTAATTGCCATTTTGCATTAATCTAACCCCATTTCTCTATAGTAGAAGCATTTGAGATATTAAATTGAGATCTCATTTGTGTTTTTGTCTTTCTTATGTCTTTACCATATATGTCTAAATGATTTAAGCCTGTCACATAAAACATCATCAACCTCCTATTTGGAGGCTTTCGTACAAAGTTTGGCTGTTTCAGCTAAGATTGCTCAAGCGTTGGTGGTTATTTTTGTCAGAAATAGGCAAAGTTTATGCAATTGCACAACAGCTGATACAGTTTTCAGAGTCGGTCAGCTATAACCATGATGTTATGTTCTCGTTTAAAATTGTAGAATTCACTAGTGAAAAAAATAAATAAATCAATAACACAAAAAGTATACAAAGTATACTTGCAGCTCGACTAATTGTCAGCATACTTCAAGTTTGTTAATGATTAGTTAACTTGAAGTGTGCCATTTTGGAACAACTATTTTTGTACTAAGTGTATTTTATTTGTAATTAAATTATACTACAATATAACTTTAATTGTAGTGTACTTATTTGTGCTAAATTGGAACAACTTCAAGTATACTTAGTAAACTTTAAGCATATACCTATTTACAAGCTTGATTATTATTATTAGTAGTAGTATTAGTAGTAGTAAAATATATATTTTTTTGTATTATGAGTACATTACAAATTAATTATGACTGTCTTTGAAACACACAAGCAATGTACTATAAATTTATTATTTGTTAATAAAAGTATGCAAATCTTTCCCCAATGCTTAATCCACTTTTCAAGGTCATTACAATAAATACTTAACTTCAATGACAGGCAGAGACAAATTATTAACAGTTCAAACTGTGTTAATGTAAACCTCAAATGGTTTTATCATTGCAAAACATAAAATGCACCAACCATGTGCTTAAATGATTTTTTTTTTTTTTTTTTTGTTTGTTTGTTTGTTCTTTAATGTAAAATAAATACGATATAATACAATAACAACAACAAAAATACAATACAACAAAATACAAAACAAAACAATTTTAACTTATACATGTCCAAAATATATTGCAGTTCTAAAAAGAATTGGCTCCACACACATCAGATGCACTTTTGTTTGGAATCTAGGGTTGTAACGATATATCAAGTAATTAATTTATGCATTCAGCAGAAAAAAAGCTAATTACAGTGCATTCAGGCTACAAATTTTATACTTTAAAAAGTATTTTAAGATTGGATAAGTGCCGTGTTTGTTTGCAAAATAATGTTTTTTGTGCCACCCCAAAGTAACTCCTGGCCCCTGCCTGGTCACTCATATGAAGAATTCCTGGCTCCGCCACTGTTTAGTATAGCATTGTAATACCATTCATATCTTTATAATTTTCTAATTTAAAGAGGAAACCAATCTGATGTATATTTGATACTTGAGGCTTAATACTATAGAAAATCACTAAAAGTTTGTCAGTGTTTTCAGCTAGTTTATTTTTTATGAATAAAATATGGCATGCAGTTGCATCAAACAATGGTATAAACACCATTCAATGTAAATTGTGATAATTTTAATTAATACACAATTTACATTTTACAAATTACAATTTCAAGGGAATAATCAATTATTATGATTTTTGTCATAATCATGCAGACCTATAATAAATGATTTTGTCAAAGGAAATAACTCATTCTTTTAGGAGTTATTGTTACTGATAAGAATTTTTTAATATATACCATGATAACCATAAAACTATGATATTTTCGGAGACCATTATCATATCGTGAAAATCTCATACCATTTACAACCCTGATGGAAACCCCACGAAAACAGCATTTGTTAACAAAGTAAAAGAGGTAATGTAAGAGGGCATGTTAATAAAACTTTTCTTACCTCAGACTGTAAACAGACTTAAACAGACTGTAAACTGTTTCTGCAGGATTTTAAAGCTCAAATTTAAGACCAGCACAAATAAAATTAATAACATATAAGTGGAGTTGGGTAATGTCTATACCACATTAAACTGCTAAATGCATAATTTACAGTTAGATACAAGTTTTCACAAAAACAAAATGTTTTATAAAATGGACTGGACATGGACAGTATATGTACATACATTTTCAATGTTGGGACTGAAAGCTCTCGGACTAAATCTAAATTATCTTAAAGTGTGTTCTGAAGATGAACGGAGGTCTTACAGGTTTGGAACGACATGAGGGCGACACGAGGTCATTAATGACAATTTTAATATTTGGGTGAACTAACCCTTTGATATCAGGTTTTATTGTGTGTGAATGATGTGTAGGCACGCTTTATGTTCTCTGACAGTGCAATCTCTGAATGAGATGTGTGATTTTAATCAGATCATTGTATTAGATAGATTTCATTGTGTTTTATTCATCTAAAATTAAAGGGATAGTTCAACCAAAAACAAAAAATGTTGCCATGAATTACTCAACCTCATGTCATTCTAAACTTGTAAGCAATGTTCCCTCTTTTTCTTTCTTAGCAAAACTTTCCTCCATCGAGTGGCCATTTCTGGCACCTGAGCAAAGACGTTCATCTTGACGTTCATCCTGTACAGAAAAAAAGTTTGCAACTTTTAACTTTAATGTGCTATATTTGATTTGACCCTTGATATAACTAAGTTATGTAATAGTCATAACTAAATTATGCAATAATCATTTTAGGTTACCTGAGAAACCCTTTTCTTTTTCTTTTGCAGTATAATACACTACCTTTCAAAAGTTTAGGTTGTTGCTGATTTATAATCAATGTTGGAAACAGTTGTACTGCTTAATATTTTTTTGGAACCTGTTACGAATGTGGTCAAATCTCTATTCAAAGAGTATTTCAATGAAAATCCATTCATAACAATAAACAGGGAGCCAATCAACAGACTCCCTGGAGTCTCCGCTCTCTCTCCCAAGTCTTCAAAACACCAAACACACTTTAAAGTGAAAAAGTTAATTTATTAAACAGAGGTAGATAAGGAGCAACATAAGCTTCAGAAAAGGGAAAAGCCAAAACAAATAACAAAACAGAGCCAACTCATTTTAAAGATACGAACCTAGATTTAAAATAAAAAGTACAAAAGCTTCCCTCCCTAATTATCATAACCTGGAGAAAACAAATAAGTAAAAAAGGCACCCACTTCCCTACCATGCTCCATTTAGATAAGGATTTAACAAAAATAATCATAACTTAGCAAAAGACAGTGGTTTACATCAAACGTCTCCTAGCAGTCATTTAACAAACTCTATGGGCACCATGCTACATAAACAACACATCTGTCTTTAAATCAAGGAAGCCATGACAGTGGGGAGCCATAGATCCATGGTGGTTCAGGAGACTTAAATACAGCACCAATCAGGTCACTCATTAGCAGCTCGACTACCTGTGAGTCATTACAGTGATAGTAGCACAAAGAGAAAGAAAGAAAAACACACCAGGGAAAACTTGACCACAAATACACATTCCCCATGAACCACACAGAATTCTACACTCCCACTTATTAGACCTGTGACCTTTTTGACAAATAGTTAAAAAGTTAACAAGAAACAGTGTTCATTCAAAATATAGATTTTGTGTTACTGTATATTATACACTATTCAAAAGCTTGGGGTTTTAATTGCATTTAATTTTAAAAAAAAAGAAAAATGTAAAAAAAAAAAAAAAAAAGTTAAATAAACTTTATTCAACAAGGATGTGTTAAATGGACAAAATTTATAGTGAAGACATATATTGTTAAAAAAAGTTTTCTATTTTGAATTAATTTGATTGCAAAAAAATATGAAGGAGCAAAACTGTTAAAACACTGATAATAAATCAGCATATTTGAATGATTTCTGAAGATCATGTGACACTGAAGGCTGGAGTAATGATGCCGTAAATTCAGCTTTGCTTCACAGGAATACATTAAATTTTAAACTATAGGTACTGAAATAGGAAACCAGTATTAGTATTCACTTATATATTATTATCACTTGATACAGGCTGATATCTGTAAAAAAAAAAAAAAAAAAAACTTGAATTCTTCTATGTCTAAACATCACTACGAAGTAGACTGCACAATACACCTGTGTGTGACTGTAGATTAATGTCTCGGAATTTCATTAACGTTCTGTGCCCATCCTCCGCTATACCCAGCACTTAAACAAGCCACTCTTCTTTAATACATGATGGCACATTATTGCATTTGCATTTTCTCTTATGTTTAGCGCACCGCAAACATTGAAGTATTCAGTTTCTACAGTGACTAATTTGGCGCACATCATTCTCTTTCTATGAAACCTGTAAAGCGCATTCACCAGTTATAACTCTATAGCGATGTGGTTTGCCCGAGCATTGCGATTCTTTTGCTTTTATTAGAATTCAATCAAATGGCTTTCCCAACTTTTTATTTTTATTTATATATATATATTTGCATGTGCGCGGCACATTATTTCATATATTCAGAGGGAACATTGCCTGTAAGACTTTCATTCATCTCCAGAACACAAATTAAGATGTTTGTAATACAATCTGAGAGGTTTCTGTCCCTCTATTGACAGCCTAGTCAACTACAACTATAAAGGCCAAAGGTAGTAAAGATATCATTGAAGTAGTCCATGTGGTTCAACCATAATTTACTGAATTCATGTAAGAAAAAAAAAAAAAAAACTTTGTATAAACATTGATAAAAATAAGTAATGGTGGGTGAATAGGTTTACATTCAAGAATATTGTGAAGTGAACGCTGTTTTCTTCTCCTGCCCTATAATTTCAGCCACCTACTGAAGGTCTTTGTCATCTCAAAAAAGCCAGATGGCTTTAATGCATTCGGTCCATTTTCTCAGAAGAAAAAACATTTATGATATTTTTGTCCACTTTTTGGAATACAGCATGACTGCAAAGCTAATAGATGCCACCAAACTCAAATACTGATAATCTCTTTAATCATTTTTCCTCAGTCACCAATGAACATAGTAGCTTGTGGGTAGTGTTGGGGGTAACGAGTTACAAAGTAACGGATTACAGTAACGATATTACTTTTTTGGGTAACGAAGTAAAGTAACGCATTACACTAATAATATTGGTAACTACACTACTTTACTAGACTATAGGAATGCGCTTTCCTGTGTTACACATGCCGTGTTTGCCTGTGTGTAAAGTTCTGGGCTGGGTTTCCCGATAACGATTTATCTTAGCGCTTAGCGGCGCCATAGTGTACGTGATTACGTCCTCGCATTTTGACAACAGTGATTCGTCAGAAGAAACCAATGCTTTCGTTCCTCTGAGCCAAACAGAAATGATTGGTGATGCTTAGTCCCACCCCCGTGCCCAGATTGGTTCAAACTCTCCCATATTAAACCAAAAAGTAGTCTTTTGAACTACTATTAACACAAAATACTGTTTTGGAAAATGAACGAAAACAAAGTGAAAGTAAAGTCTGTCGTGAGAACATGAATACAAACACACAATAACACATTTGCATGAGAAAACTCTCCGAAAAAGCACATAAAACACTCGACAGAGTACTTTGACATAAAACAAATCAAAAACAAGAATGAAACAATGGTACATATCTGATAAAGCGCTGGAATTTATGTCTTGGGTCGTTAGGGGATGTCCCAGTAAAATCGATTCTGACACAGATTACAGCCATTTACAGATTATTTATATTATGCATACTATGTAAATCAGTATATAATTATACAGTTCATGAAGATAGTTGCACTATTTTTTTCTGTTGCACTCTGAATATTTCTCACTCATTTTGTATGTAGTTTGTAACATTTGCACTGTTTTTGCACTGTATTGTTGAAGACAATTTGTGCAATTGTTTTTACTATATGCTGCATAGTTTGTGTTTGTTGTTCATACTCAGATTGAAAATATATTTCTCAGAAGAATAAAAAAAGAAATGCAATTTATATTTAAAAGAAAATCTAAATGAATATTTTATGCCTTCATTTGATAACCAGAAAAATGTAAATACACAACAGAATTTCTGAGGGGAAAAAACATTTCATATAGCTATTTTAAGAAAATGTAATAAATGAAGTTGTTTTTTTGCATTTAAATAATTACACGTGCTAAAAAAATAAAACATATGGTGAAGAAAAAATAAAACATTTCATAGGGCCCTAAACGTAATTTTTGTTTAACTTTTAATAAATTGTTGTGAAAATGTAAGTGTTATGAATACAATTAAATGTAACCATTAAAAAGAAGGTGAGAAAAATTTTAACAGATTTTATAGGGCCCTAAACATGTAATTTTTGTTTAACTTTTAATAAATTACTGTGAAAATGTATAAGTGTTATGAATACAATTAAATGTAACCATTAAAAAGAAGTTGAGAAAAATTAAAACGGATTTTATAGGGCCCTAAAAAAAAGTAAAGTAATAAGTAGTGAAGTTACTTTTCAAATGCAGTAACTAGTAAGGTAATCTCATTACAATTTACAGAAGTAACTAGTAACTAGTAACTAATTATTTTTTTTGAGTAATTACCCCAACACTGCTTGTGGGATACATAAAGTGAGCTCAATTATCAATATAGGATTCACATTGCAGCTGCTCTTGAAGGTTTAACATAGAAATGAAACATAAATGTCATCTTAATATCTCTACTGCAATGAGATTGAGTTGAGAGAACGTTATTTCTTTAAAATTTCCCCAGGTGGAGCAAAACTCGACACAAATTAGAGATAAAACATGAAAGTGCAGCCTCTGAGCAATAACATTTTCCTCTGGGTTTTGTTTCTTGAGTCTTGAACCCTGGATTTGTGTCGTCTTGAAGGCCGGCGGGACCAAAGCTATCAAAATCTTACTTTATTCTCTCCGAGGACTGTTTAAGACTCGTTTTCATATACCTGTTCCTCTATTGTGATCTTCTGTTCATCTGTGTGTCTTTGTCGAGCACAAAAGAAAACCAGTACATTATTTTCACAAGGTGTATTTATCGCTGCTGAGTGACAGTCCAATCATAAGGCAGTTTCAAGGAGAAAATAAATAAGAATACATAAATGTGATAATTCCTCATAATTTAGTTTCCTTTCAAGGTTTTTTTTTTTTTTGTTGTTGTTGTTGTTGTTTTTTTCGGTGCACACAGGACTCTGTTATCATGTAAATATTGCTCGAAAGAAATACTTTTCTTTCAGAGGTTGTGACTCAAGGCTGTGACGCTTGTTAAGGGGAATAAAAGAGGAGATTCATGTGCTGGCAGTGATATTCAGTCATTATCCGTGACATTTTTGTGCAATGATGATGATATCAAACGTCAGAAAAGAGCTCACTTACATTTCATATCTGCAACCATACTACGTCAATATACTGTAAATGAAAAAATAACACTGATCTAAATAAAAAAATGTAAACGTAATGTAGCCCATTATGTCAAAATGGAAATGTATATGAATAATTACAATTAATTATGATTAATTACAATTATTTATATCAGCTGCAAGTAGTAACTGTGACATAATTAAATTGCCATCAGCTAATCTTTCGTCCAGCGAACATTCAGTGTAAGTTCATATAAACTCCAGGAAATTATATTTTCGTGGCAACAGAAAATATCTTTCCTATTAATGCATTAGAGAATGTAGCTGGATCAGAAACTCATGTAATTTGTGCACAAAAGTTTTATAAACTAAATGCTAACACGCATAACTAATGTAAACAAACAAACATACACTTTGGGAAAGGGGAAATGAGACTTGATGGATGAAACCATCAGGAAAACCAGAGAATGAAGCTATGAAAAGAGTCAGTTAACCACCCGAGTAAAACCATCAGCACCGGTTTACAATGGGGTCTATAGCTTATACTAAACTTCTGTTTAATTTAGTTAAATGTACGATACTTTTATTGCCTTGGTTGTTGACAAGTGTTCTGATGCAGTCCAGAATGAAAGTCTTGATGGTTTCCAGGTTTGGATTTGTTATCACATTCTTTCGGGTTTGAAGAGTGGTGAACTCCAGTAAAAGTTCTAACTTGGTGGTAATTGGGAGTTTCTTTCCAGGTGGAAATTGAAAAGAGAATAGCGAGGAGCTCGAGAGACATCAGCTAAAATCCTAGAGAAATTTAAAGACGAGGCCACAGCCTGGCATCACATGTAGGGGGTCCAGAAGAGTTCTAGCTACGCATCCCCATCCTCTTAGGATCTAAAAGAACCACAGACTGAGCTGTGTTGAGGCCTCCAAGGCACAGCAGCGCTGGCTCTGGGACTTAGCAACCAGAAGATGGGAGGGTGATCGAGCAAGGAGAGCCAGGAGGGTTACTGAAGTGAGGTCTTTTAAGTTCTGTGGAGGTCACACCTCTTGGGGATAAAAGAGTCAGTGGTGACTTGCGCTTCCGGAGGGAATGTTTACAGCCATGTTTACGAACATGGTAATTAGCATTTTTAATTAGATTGGATGTTGATGCAAAGACTACTAAAGATTCTTAGAACACTAATATGTTGCATAGGTCTTACATATAATATACAGTAATAGAGACCAAACTTGGTATAGGTAAGGTTACGTCAAAGTGAAGTATGCCAAGTATGGTGACCCATACTCAGAATTCATGCTCTGCATTTAACCCATCCAAAGTGCACACACACAGCAGTGAACACACACACACACACACACACTGTGAACACACCTAGAGCAGTGGGCAACCATTTATGCTACGGTGCCCGGGAGCAGTTGGGGGTTCAGTGCCATGCTCAAGGGCACCTCAGTCGTGGTATTGCCGGCCTGAGAGCCGAACCCACAACCTTAAGGTTAGGAGACAAACTCTGTAACCATTAGGCCACGACTCCCCCAACGAGTGGTTCTATCATAAGAATGCATAAAACAGTATACAATACAAGAGACAATATACAAGAACAGTGATAATATACATAATGACCTGGAGATTATGTGACAGGAAGGTCAAAGGCAGGTTTGTCTGTGAATAAGAGTCCATTTATATGGCATTGTATTTGGTAAATTAATTGAGAGTTGTACTGCCCGCATTCCTTTGGGCAATAAAAAATAGAAAAAAAAATAAAACATGTGTTATTACTATTGGTTGCCATGGAACCGAAGGCCTGTTAGCCGCATTTTAGGGAAAGGGTCCACAAACCCTCATAGTTGGCTTGTTGATTGACGGGTGTTATGTTGTTATGTTATTCCTTAAATATATATATTAAAGAAAATGTGTGTGTCTGATTGGTCCAGATGCTACAGTGATTTGATTCCAGGTCTCGTCTTTCTCATCGTGGCCTTCAAGGTGGAAAAAAAAGTTCATGAAGGATTTGAATTGAACTCATCACAACCCACAGCATGTTGAACTGGAATTTGAATTACAAGCAACATTTCTAATAGCATTACACATTTTGAGTAATTAAGCCCCTTCATTTCTGATATACAGGATTTTGTCAATACAAGCAGCAGCCATCACAATGATATGCAGCTCCACACAATATATATCATGAGACATTAAATATAATAGGTAACAGCTGTATTAGTTAATAAATTAGTTAATATGAACTAACAATGAATAATACCATTAGTTGATTTATTAATGTAAATGAATGGCAAAATTAATAGCTTAATTGTTAGTGTTTGATCATTCATTAGTTACCATATAAACCAATAATGAACAGCACTTAATGTAAGTTGCTTAAACAGCAATATGGCATTTCTGTGAAGCTTAATCTAAATTGTAACTTTTTACAATATTATTATAAATAATTACTAAATAATATTATAGAGAAAGTTTCACTCTGTTCCTCACATGAAGAATTTACTCATTTATTTATTTAAATAAATGCTTGTGACTGTACTTTTATCTGCTCGTTCCATATTTTATATTGTTGAGATGTGGTTGGTTTTAGAGTAGGGGTGTGCTTATAATAATATGCTCAAAATAATATTTAAGAATATAAATATACATATAAAAAACATTTCAGCTTTTACAAATGCATGCAAATAATTAAATTTGCAATCAATTTTGCTTCACAAATTCAACCACAGCCCATAGACAACACAAGTGATGCAAAATGTCCAATTGGTCTGAGTGAATGTTTATGTGATAGGGACTTCCGTTTTTGTTTTTTTGTTTTTTGTTTTTTTTTACATTTGCAGTGTTTTCCAATGCAAATTTACTTCCATAATACTTTCATAAGACAGTCATAACATATTTTCATAGTAAATATGTTCACAGAAGTAAATATTCACATTTTTGTTTACAGTAATGTTGTCACAGTGTCTGGGTTGTATTCCCTGGGAATCCACTAGGTGTCCTCCTTCCCCACGGTGTCTGTCACTTTATGAATCACATTCCTCACATCCTCTGCTTAATTATTGCACCCAGCTGTCACTAGTTACCAATCATCACACTCTGTTAATTTCCCATTAGCGTTTGTCTCTCCTTGTGTATTTAACCCGGTCTGTTTTATTATGTGTCATGGAGTCCTTGTGAATTCATGTCCGTCATTCAGTCGTGCCTTTGCCTTGTGTCCTTGTTTGTTTATGTTTGGTTTGGTTTGGTTTGGTTCTGTTTGGTATCGACCCCTGCCTGGACTTTTTATTCTATTTGGATTGCCCTTAAATAAAGACTTACCCGCAATTGGATCTCTCACCGTGTATCCTTGTATCACCGGTCGTGACAGAAGGACTCCGTCACTGCTAGATCCAGCGGTATGTTTTTTTCCTGTTCCCCAGCCAGGATGGCGGAGCGGAGAGCAAACTATCTCCTGTTGACCGCCCTCCGCGAACAGGGCAATGAGGTGGGTGCCCTGGCACAGGTGTTCTGGTCCCTGGCCGAGGGCTTGGGATACAATGATGTGGCCCTGATTGATTATTTCAACAACGGGCTGGATGATTCAGTTTCTCAGGAGGAGTGCCACATTTAGAAACACTTGAGTTCTGGGAGTTTGTGTACTATTTGCAGCATAGGCTTCCGTGGGATGCCCCAGCCACTCCTGTCTCTTCCGGTGGGACGGCTGGTAGCCCAGCGCCACTGCCCAAGAAGTCGGCCATCCCAGAGCCACAGTCCAGGATGGTCCAGAGCCACTGCCCAAAATGACCACCGTTCCAGCGCCACAGTCCAAGATGGCTGCCCGTCCAGAGTCATTGCTCAAGATGGCTGCCAGCAAAGTCCCACAGCACAAGATGGCCGCTAACCCAGCGCCAATGCCCAAGTTGGCCACCGATCCAGCGCCACAGCACAAGATGGTCGCCAGCCCAGCCCCACAGCACAAGATGGCCGCCCGTCCTAGGGCTGTAGTACTCGAGTCCGGTCTTGGACTCGAGTCCGGACTCGAGACATTTTTCTGTCGTCTCGGACTTGTCTCGGACTCGTTGAATTTGCACTCGGACTTGTCTCGGACTTGGCCATTGGACTCGCCAAGTCTTCTAGTTGGTCTCGACCGAGTCCAGCAAAAAAATAAAATAAAAAATTTCTCCTTCAATACAAAACCACATTTGCATGATGTCGCGACTGAAACTGTGTGGAAAACGCTAGGCGCGCCGCTCTCCTTATTTCCAAAGCACTCTGTAGCCTGCGCTCGCGCTCCAGTGGCGTCTGCTGTTGCTGGGCAACCATGACCCGCTCTCCATGATGACGCAGAAGTTTCAGCAAAGAATAAATGGAATTCCAGCACTTAAAATCACTTGCAGTAGCTCTGCTAATAGATTCATTTAAAAAATGGCTATCCTTGTACAACTATGATCATCTGTTTCTCCATCTTGCCTTAGCTTTCAGTATTGTTCTGGGAAAGGATGTGCATGACCAGCGGTGCACTTACTGCGACCTGAAAAGTTTAGATGTTTCTAATTTAATTTTCTACCTGTTAGATTGTGTTTTATTTACGTCTACACCTAGATAGCCTTTTTTTAATCAATAAACGCGTATTAATGTATAGCCTTATGCAACAATTACATATGTAAATTTTAAAAACTTTATATATGACATTACATATTTACATTTTCATGTAACAGCCAGTATTTGTATCTGTAACAATCACAAAATTTTTTCTATCTGCATTCGGATACAATATCGTACAGTTACTTGATAAGACTGTTATGACTTTTTATATATTTTTTCGTAGTTATCACTGAACAAGTATGTCGTGTTAAACTGAAATAATTATTAATTTCTAAAATAATATTTATCATGCAAGCAGAGAGATGTCATGACAAACGTTTAGTGATCATGTGAACACGACTGAATCCATTCAATGCACACATTCTCATTACGCAGAACACTTTGAGCGAGTCTTAATGTTAATGAACTTCACTAAACAGATGTGTGTGTTCCGCGCAAACCAGCAAAAGGTAAAGATGCAAACATGTAGGACAAGTAGACAATGTATCCGTATCTAAGCTGATTATTAGCCGACTCTTGAGAGAGAACTGGTTTGGTTTTTGAGAGACTGAGACGCGCAGCGCGGCTGTTTGATTGGTGAGCGCGCTGTGCTTATTCCATTCATTCGTATCATGGTAGCCTAAGCTTTCAATATTTGCCTTTTAAATATATACAAATAATATAACGTGTAGCTATGATGTATTATTATAGGTAAAATTACTCTTGCAGCGCTCTGATTTCTGAGAGATAAACAGAGAGGCGACAACAATGCGGTGTTTGATTTGCGATCTTTTCACTCATAAAGTTTACATTCATTCACTTCTGGCGCTGATGCCCTGGCTCACCTGTTATCTAGCAAACACCAGACTCTGTCAGCTTTAGCCGAGTATTCAGGCAGAATTATTCCTTGAGCGTTATTCGTTTTTTAAGCCATTATCCGTGCCATTCCGGATAAGGTATTCAGCTTCAGGCACAACCCTAATTATTACATTACATATTTTATTTTTACATGCAACATAGATAAGGTCATATAGTAACAGCTCCACGCAATATTGTAATTCTAAAATTCACGTCGTACTTGCAAACACTTTGTATGCTTTATGGTTAATGCATGCTGGAGTAGTCGATTGTTTCCGACAGAGCTCGACTAGTCTATGCAAGCACAAGCACAGTATTACAAAAATTTTGCTGTATTTATGTGCGCATGTCCAGTAGAGCCAAACGTATCCATTCTAGCCTTGCTGCGTGCATTTGTCATATCCCGAGCTTTGCGTGTGTCTGTGCACTGTGCCAATTAGGCATAGTCATATACATTTTTGACCACAGATATAATGTCAACAAAAAATAAAGTACATAAAAATTATTTGACCTTACAGTCCCAAACTTTGTTTGTTTATCCAAGTTTAGCTCCCAGGGTTGGACTGGGGGTAAAACCAGTACTCATTACCAGGGCCCCAAAGGAAGAGAGGGCCCTTCAAAAGTATGAATCTGAAATATATATTTTTTACCTGGATATTTTCATGGGTGGGGGCCATGGGGGCCCATCAGGACTGCCTATGCATAGGGCACAGGATCTTGTTTAACGACCCTGTTAACTTTAACCCTAATTATACACACTTGAACCTAATCAAGCTCTTACTAGACACACTAATCTTCCAGGTGTGTTAAGGCCAGTTGGAGCTAAACTTTTCAGGACATTGGCCATCCAGGATGTAATTTGGAGACCCCTGTCCTACAGAGTTGTTACTTTGCACATGCTTTTTGATCATTACAAATAATAATGTAAAATGATTTAGAATAGGAGATATGCTTTCTCTCGCATCACAAACATTATCAGTAGTTAAGTATGTGGTCTTGAAGAGGACCCTTTTTCCTTTCATTTGGACTCGGTCTTGGACTTGGACTCGAAACTTTTGGACTTGGACTTGACTTGGACTCGAACCTCTTTGGACTCGGTCTTGACTCGGTCTCGACTAGTCCTGGACTTGGACTTGACTTGGACTCGACAAAGCCGGACTTGACTACAGCTCTAGCCCGTCCAGAGTCATGGCCCAAGATGGCTGCTTGACCAGCGCCGCTGCACAGGATGACAGTCATAGCTGACCCTCCGGAGTCGAGTCAGGTTCCTGTTGACCCTCCAGAGTCGAGTCAGGTTCCAGTTGACCCTCCAGAGTCGAGTCAGGTTCCAGTGAACTCTCCAGAGTCGAGTCAGGTTCCTGTTGACCCCCCAGAGTCGAGTCAGGTTCCAGTGAACTCTCCAGAGTCGAGTCAGGTGTTCGTGTACCCTTCAGAGTCAGGGGTAGTCACCGATGACCCTCCAGTGTCAGGGCTAGTTACCGCTGACCTTCCAGAGTCAGGGCTAGTCACTGATGACCTTTCAGAGCCAGGGCTAGGTGATCTTGAAGGACAGAGTCAAGTCACTAGTGATCTTGAAGGACAGAGTCAAGTCACTGGTGATCTTCAAGGACTGAGTCAAGTCACTGGTGATTTTCAAGGACAGAGTCAAGTCACTGGTGATATTCAAGGACTGAGTCAAGTCACGGGTGATCTTCATGAACAAGGGCAAGTCACCACTGATCTTCACAAACAAGGGCAAGTCACCACTGATCTTCATGAACAAAGGCAAGTCACCAATAATCTTCATGAGCAGTGTCAAGTCAGAACCGATCTTCTGGAATCCAGTATAAACACCATGGGATTACAAGAGTTTCGTCCTCCCGTTGGTCTGACCACACGGTTGTGGTGGTCTTCTGCTCCGCCCTGGGGGCCTTCGGCCTCGACCACAAGGATGTAGTGGTCTTCTGCTCCGCCTTGGGAGGCTTCCGCCTTGACCACAAGGATGTGGTTGTCTTCGGCTCTGCCCTGGGGGACTCCGGCCTCGACCACAAGGAGGTGGTGGTCTTCTGTTCCGCCCTGGGGGCATCTGTCCCGACCACATGGCTGTGGTGGTCTTCTGCTCCGCCCTGGGGGGCTTCCGCCTTGACCACACGGTTGTGGTGGTCTTCTGCTCCGCTCTGCGGGGCTCTCGTCCTGACCACATGGCTGCGGGGGTCTTCTGCTCCGCCCTGGGGGGGCTTCTGCCCTGACCAAATGGTTGTGGTCGTCTTCTGCTCAGCCCTGGTGGGCGCCACGTGATTTCCTTCATGGACTTATGTTTTGTGTTTTTCGTTTTCTGTTGTGTTTCCTGTCAGTTCCCCTCTGTTAGCCTGGCCCTCCGTCTCTCCCCCTGATCCTCCTCCGGTCCACCTCCCTCCTGGTCAATTTAAACTTTTTAGTATTTTGCTGTTGGCTACCAATTTTCTGTGAGAAAATAATTTGTAAAAAAAAAAAATAATAATAATAATAACATGTATACAGCAAGTAACACATTGAATTAAACTTTTAAGTACTTTTAGAAGTACAAAAACTAGAATAGAATTTTCTAGTAAAACATAATTCAATAAATGTTTTATTCACAACTTTTTTATGTATTTATAGTGGTATACTAAAAAAATTCAGCTATTAAACTATCAACAAAAATTAACCAATGCTGTATTGTTCACTGTAAGTTTGTGTTAGCTACTAAAAAAAAAAGTCCTTACTATACAAAGAAACATAGATTCAGTCTATCTGGTAGGCTATTCCATACTTTAATGAGGTATATATTTTTTATTTTAAATAATTAAAACTATTAGCGCATTGTATTCTGTTACTTCTACATATGCAGATGTGGGAAAGATGACACTGCTGGTGTTTACATGTTGCTGAGGTGTAATTGCCTGTTCAGTGCTAATTACATCACTTAAGTTGTCTTAAAGAGACATCACCACACTGTGTCAGCTTTAATTAAAAGGCCCAGCCAGTGCCAGCCAAATTCTAATCAATCGCATGATCGATGCAAGGTTTGATTTATTTGCGATGCAGTTCGTTGGATGGCTTTCTCTCTACCTACCATGTGCTGCGGTGAAGCAGCCATCAAATGAACCACCCATAAATATCTGCACCTCACTTGATTTAAAGAGCACCGTCTAGGGCCTACTCTGTTAGTTTTATTCTTGCTTTCTTCAAGGCAAAGCATACATTGGCTTTTACTTTTTTTAAATCCTTTTCCCCTGCTTATTGTTCTTTTTCCACAGTTCAGTGCTTTCCTTGTTCTTGTTTGCGCTTGCTGCAACATCTCATTTAGAGACCGGATGAATTGTTTATTCTCAGCAGCAAATGCAAATCTAGCATCACTTGCTCTCATCTGCCAAATATTTGCAATCTTAAGTCTGTATTTATTGCCTGGGAAAAAATATTAATGTTTTGTTTGTTTGACAGATTCTCTGTGCATAGAAATCTAGTTTAAGTCAAGAAACCCCTCAAAAACATTCTTGATGCTTTTTCTGTTCGAAAACCACTTCAGAATCTCATTTCAATTTCCCACGGGGCCAGTGACTCAGACGTACAGTCTAGAGTACTCACAGTCTTTCCACAGACACAAACGCTGAGGGTAAAATATTGATCTTATTAAACAAAATGCCATTTACAGGCAGAATCATATTAGATTCATGCTTAAGACTGGCCTAATCAGGAGCAAACATGTAAATTGAACTGTAAAATCTGTGCAAATATCCTAGTTGGTCAAAGTCAAGGCTATTTTAGTTCATTAGAAATTCATGTTCCATTTACTGTTTACACAGTTTCCAGATTAAAGTCAAGCATCATTTAGCCCTGATTTACTCTATCACCAAACAATTAATACTACATTTATGACATAATTACATTCACCTCTTATATGTTAAGCTTGGGCTTATTATTACATAAAGAGTTAGTGCACTTAGTAGTTTTTACTGTGCATAGTTTTTACTTTAAATTAGAGGTGCTCCGATCACGATCGGCCGATCGTTATGCGTATCTCCTCAGTAAAGCCGGTTTTCTAATCAGCGGTTAATTCCATCAGGTGCGTGATTTCACATAGAGCAGCTGTTACTACACAGCGCCGTTGTTAATAGAGAAGATGCGCAAATCACGTTAATTTTCAGCGTTTATTGGCCCATCTTCTCAGTTAACAACGGCTCTGTGTAGTAACAGCTGCTCTATGTGAAATCACGCACCTGATGGAATTAACCACTGATTAGAAAACCGGCTTTACTGACGAAATGCGCATTAACGATCGGCCGATCGTGATCGGAGCACCTCTAATGAGATGTTGCAGCAATTCTCTCTCTCTCTCTCTCTCTCTCTCTCTCTCTCTCTTTCTCTCTCTCTCTCTCTCTCTCTCTCTCTCTATATATATATATATATATATATATATTTATATATGTATGTATGTATGTTTGTATGTATGTGTAAAATCAATATCACACTCATATACATGAGATATGGCTGTATATCAGCATGGTTGTGATTCAGCCGAAGGTAATCACAGCATGCCAATATACAGGCATATCTCATGTCTACGAATGTTATATTGCATTTATACAACAGTTTGACAGCATGCATGTGTAAATACATAAAAAATAACAATGGATCATCTTTAAAAGCCCTCTTTTGTGCCTAACTACTTCCTTCCACCACAGATTCAAATCTAAATTTGACCATTTAAAAACTGAGCCCAAGCCTCCATTACTAATTCCGAAATATCACTTTAGAACTAGTAACAAAGGAATGTCGTTGCTTCATAAAAAGTTTATAGTATTACTGTACTAAAAGTGGTGCATTGTGTACAGTAACATATTATGAGAGAGAGATTGTCTCAGCAAGTGTGATTACCTGCATCTGATCAAGCATCCATTCTTTGAAACAATCTCATATTCACATTAAAACATTAGTTCATACCAGAGATGGGACCAAGTCACACATGTGCAAGTCTCAAGTAAATCTCAAGTCTTAACCTTCAAGTCTCAAGTAAGTCCCAAGTATTTTTTTCTTGGGCAAGTCAAGTCAAGTCAAGTCACAAGCTATGTCAAGTCAAGTCCAAGTCAAGTCACCTTATTATTGTAATTTTACCTGCAGAATCTGATCTTAATAAAGTTAAAAGACAAGATATAAGTAACTGTCAGTAAATTAAAATAATTTGGATTTGCATTGTAAATACTCATGTTCAGTAAAATACATCATGGAATCAAACAAAATTGTAACTTCATAAAATTATTTATTTTCCACTTCTGCCAACAGTGTTTGAAATGTTTTACATTTTCAACATTGAGTCCATAAAACAAATAACAGCTAAACATCCAACAGACTCCTCTCTGAACACCTCTCTCTCTCTCAAACACAGTTTACATACAACATTAAACTTTGTTACATTTCTAGAAAGTTTGGGCACCCTTTGCAGAATCTGTGAAAATGTGAGTAATTTTCAAAAAATAAGAGAGATCATACTAAATGCATGTTATATTTTATTTAGTACTGTCCTGAGTAAGATATTGTACATAAAATATTTTAACGTTTAGTCCACAAGACAAAAAAAATACTGAAATTATTAAAATAACCCCACTCAAAAGTTTGGGAACCCTTGGTTCTTAGTACTGTGTTCTGTTACCTGATGATCCTCAACTGTCTTTCTGTTTTGTGATGGTTGTGCATGAGTCCCTTGTTTGTTCTGAACAGTTAAACTGAGCAGCGTTCTTCAGAAAAATCTTTAAGGTCCTGCAGATTCTTCAGTTTTTCAACATCTTTGCATATTTGAACCCTTTCAAGCAGTGAATTTATGATTTTGAGATACATCTTATCACACTGAGGACATCTGAGGCACTCAAACACAACCATTTAAAAAGATTCAAACATTCACTTATGCTCCAGAAGGAAACAAGATGCATTAAGAGCTGGGGGGTGAAACAGAACACAGTATTAAGAACCAAGGGTTCCAAACTTTTGAGTGGGGTTATTTTAATAATTTCAGCATTTTTTTTTTTTGTCTTGTGGACTAAATGTTAATATCTTTTATGTACAATATCTTACTCAGTACAGTACTAAATAAAATATAACATGCATTTAGTATTATCTCTCTTATTTTTTGAAAATTACTCGCATTTTCACAAATTCTGCAAAGGGTGCCCAAACTTTTGAGCCCCACTGTGTGTGTGTGTGTGTGTGTGTATATATATATATATATATATATATATATATATATATATATATACTTCTCAATATGCACTTCTCATGATTAGGTAATCGCTGCAGCTGTAGTCTTATTCACATTTGTTTTTCTGATTAATTGTTTTGCTCTATGAGAAAGACAAGGTAACAAAATATTCGGGGCTTGAGCCCCCTTAGCCCAGCCCTAGCGTTTTTTGGAACACGTTTTTTTTGACGGCCTGCTAGCGGATCGTAAGGGGGCGTTCACAAAGCACGTCTTTTGCGCACGCAAGTTCATTATTTCCAACGTAGGCGCGCGGTATGCGCGCTCATAATGGAAGCAACGCGGTCGTGACGTGCCTCTTACGTCTCAATGGTATTGAAGGAATAAACGTTTTGGATGGGCAAAAGGAGAAGTAGGAAACACTCCTCTCATCACAACGCTGTTGCAAACGAGATGGAACTTCCTTGCGAGTCTGTTATGGAGACCTGTTGCCTGGCCGATTTCCCTAGTCTGCCTGAAACACCCCAAAAAAATTATTCTCCGGCCAAAAAAAGGAATCGAGTTGGTGCAAAACCTGATTCTGAGAACACTTCGGAAGTGCTTGAAGCTATTCATGCACTTGGCTTGAAACTTGATCAAATGCTTGAGAAAACCACGGAGCTCACTTCGACCAAGGTGGACAGTTTAGCAACCTCAGTACAAAATCTCATCGTCGAAGTTAACTCTCACGACGAACGGTTATCCCTGATGGAGAAAGAAATCCAAACTTTAAAGGACGAAAACGCGACTTTGAAGTCTAATATAGCAGAGGCTCAACGTTACACTCGACGTTGGTCTCTCAAATTTTATGGCTTGAAGGAGGCTGATGGTGAAAATGTCAGACGGATAACTATCGATGCTCTTGCGAAGGTTGCTCCAGATGTTCAAGACCAGCTTGATCGGGTGGTGGACGTAGTTCATCGTATTGGTCGCAAATCAACGCCACCAAATAAGCGACCCATTATCGTTCTCTTCTCGATGCGCCGTTACCGGGACGCGATTTGGAGGGCAGCCAAAAACTCCAGATTTTTACTGGACAACGCGCTACGCATCTCTGAGTTGCTATCGCCTGAAGACAAAGCGGCAAGAGAAAAACTGTGGCCGAGGGTGAAGAAGGCTAGAGAGGAAGGCAAAAGGGCTATATTTCGTGGTCCACTTGCATACATCGAGGGGAAAAGGATTGACACTAATGACTGATGGATTTCTGATTGAAAAACCATTAAAGGCATCTTCAAATTTTCTTACTTGCTGGGCGAATTATAATTTTTTTTCTCCCATAATTGTTTACTGCCTGTTGCATCTCCGGTGCTTCTAATTTAGAATAGTAAATTTCTGCTTCAAGACATTAGGTCTTGAAGCTTGGTAATTTGTGAATTTTTTTCTTTCTTTTTTCTTTTTCTTGTTCTAGTTCTTTCGGAATGGACTTTAAGTTTAATTCTCTGAGCATAGTGTCACTGAATGTAAGGGGCGTTCGAGAAATTACGAAGCGAAAGGCTTTATTTCTTTTTTTAAAATGGACAGATGCTGACTTTATTTTTTGTCAAGAAACACATTCTACAGATTTGGATGAAAAATTTTGGAAATCTCAATGGGGAAAATCTATTTTTTTCAGTCACGGCACTTCGCATTCAGCGGGAGTTTTGGTTTTGTTGAACAGATTTAAAGGAGACGTTCTGAACTCTGTGACGTGTGAAAATGGAAGATGGGTTATTTTGACTGTGAAATTAGACAATACTATATTTATACTTTGTAATATTTATGGTCACAATTCCAATACGTTGAATAAGTCATTATTTGCAAAGGTTTCTGATATTATCCAATGCAAACTTGATGCATTCCAAGCTTCATATGTTATATTTTCAGGCGACTTTAATGAATGCGTGGATAATCTGTGTGATAGATATCCACCTCGTTCTTCTCAACGTGATGCACAATCAAATTTACCTTCTCTATGTGCCAATTTATCTCTTACTGATGCTTGGCGATTCTACAACCCTGGAATATCTGAATATACTTGGTCTAACAAAGACAAATCTTTGCAATCTAGAATTGAATGTTTTTTATTTCTACATCTGCCTTGCAATATGTCAAGGAAATCGTTCAAAAGTATGCCCCTTTAACTGATCATAAGCTTATTTATTTAACCCTTATAGGCACAAAAGAGAATTCTAGTCTTAGAGGGTACTGGAAATTTAATAATAATCTTCTTAAGGATGAATACTTTAATAATAGTGTTAAAAAATTTGCAATTGACATTTTGGGAGGTGTAAAGGAAGGATTTAAATGTAAATGGGAATTTTTTAAATATAATGTTAGAAAGATTGCAGTTAAACGTAGTAAAGAATAAAAAAAAAATTAATAAACAAAATGAGTTAGAGTTAATTAATAAGTTAGGGATACTGGAACATAAGCATAATCTTACTAAGGAGGAAGAAGCTGAATTGGTCGCAATTCAGTCCCAGCTAGACTTGATCTATTTAGACCTGGCTAAAGGTGCTTTTATTCGTTCTAGGGCGAAATGGCTTGAAGAGGGAGAAAAAAATAAAAGTTATTTTTTGGCACTTGAAAAAAGAAATGTTAAAAGAAATGCTTTAACTGCTTTAAATATTAACGGGAATCATTGTATGGATCAGAAAACAATTTCTGACTTTGTTTACTCTTTTTATAAAGAACTATATGATTCCAAATTTGATTTATATAATTGTGAAGAATTCATTAAAATAGTCCATCAACATTCTCCTATTATTGATAAAGATTTTCATGATTTTTGTGAATCCAATATAACTACTTCTGAGATCAAAGATGCCCTGTTAAGAATGAAAAAAGGGAAAGCACCAGGTATAGACGGGTTGACAGTAGAATTTTACTTACATTTTTGGGAACTGATCGAAATACCTCTTTATAATATGTATAATGAATGTGTTAACAGTGGTGAAATGACTAATACTATGAAACAAGGTATAATTTCATTAACTGCTAAACCGGATAAAGATCCATATTTGATAGAAAATTGGAGACCAATCTCTCTTCTAACAATTGATTATAAATTAATTACTTTAGTATTTGCTAACAGATTACGAGAAGGTTTAAATAAAATTATCAGTGAATGTCAATCAGGTTTTTTGAAAGGACGACACATAACTAACAATATTAGACTTGTGCTTGACCTTTTGGATTATGCTGAGAATGTTGATGAAGGAGCCGTTATTTTCTTTTTAGACTTTTATAAAGCATTCGATACAATTGAACATGAATTTTTATTTAAAACTATAACACTTTTTGGATTCGGAAATACATTTTTGAATGTAGTTAAAATGTTTTACAATGATATTAATAGTTCTGTAATACTTAATACTTCTACCTCTAAAAGATTTAACATTAACCGAGGAGTACGTCAAGGTTGTCCAATTTCCCCCTTTTTATTTTTGTTGGTTGTTGAGTTATTATCCATTGGTATTGCTAATAATGAACAAATTAAAGGTCTCCAAATTTTTGGTAAAGAAATTAAAATTTCACAATTGGCGGATGACACAACCTTATTTTTAAAGAGCTCATCTCTTATTCCTACTGCTATCTCTTTCATCAACATTTTCTCTAAAGCTTCTGGCCTAATTCTAAATTTATCCAAATGTGAAATCCTTCCTTTACACAATTTAAATGATAAAGTTATAAGTGATATTCCAGTGAAATCCTCTGTCAAATACCTAGGAATTCTTGTAACAAAGGATGTTACAGAAAGACAAAGCTTAAATTTCTCCTCTAGATTAAAAAAGACCAAAGCATTATTAAACTGTTGGTTACAACGTGATCTTTCTGTTTATGGTCGTGTCCTATTATGTAAAGCAGAAGGCTTATCTCGATTTGTCTATCCCGCCTTATCTTTATATGTTAAAGATTCTTATTCTAAAGATATCAATAATCTGTTTTATTCTTTTATTTGGAAAAACAAATCCCAAAGACTGAAGAAAAGAGTTCTTACTAACAAGAAAGCTGAAGGGGGTCTGGAAATAATCTATTTTGAAGATGTTAATAGAACTTTTAAAATCAATTGGATTAAAAAATGTTTGATTGATCGTTACTCCCTTTGGAACCACATCCCACACAGTCTCTTTGACCAAATAGGTGGCTTAGAATTTCTGTTAACTTGTGACTTTATTATTTCTAAACTCCCTCTTAAATTGTCAAAATTCCACCAGCAAGTGCTTTTAGCATGGAAAATTTGCTACTCACACAATTTTTCTCCTCACACTGCCTTCATATGGAATAATATCAATATAACGAGTGCCAATAGATCTTTATTTTTAAGGAATTGGTTTAACAGGGATATTAATCATCTGATTAATATGTTTGATAATTTTGGAAATCTTTTAACTTATGAACAATTTATGCGAATCCACAATTTCCCTGTGCATTTTAAGGAATTTAATTTGGTCATTAAAGCTATTCCTTCTACTCTTGTACATCTGGTTAAAAGTCATATTCACTACAACTCTATAGTAAGGACAAAACCAAAATTAATTTTAAACGGTCTTGAATTGATTGGTAAAAAATGCAATAACAAGCATATTTACACTATTTTCCAAAAACAAAATAAAATAACAGGACCCACTTTACATTAAGTGGCCTTAACTACTATGTACTTACCTTTTAATTAATAATTTAGTACAATGTATTTATTGTGTACATACATGTTTGTACATTGTAGTTATATTTTTAAAAAAAGCTACATGTAATTACATCTGTATTTAATTTCTGTAATTACATTTATAATTACACTGTTGACCCATACTTTACACCTTAACCCACCCTTAAACTTACCCATACCTCCAACCCTCTCCCTAACCTTACCCCATCCCACCTCAATAGCAGCAAAAGTGTTTTACAATACAATATGAACACAATAAGTACATTGTACTTATGGTTTTATGTAAGTACATAGTAGTTAAGGCCACCTAATATAAAGTGGGACCAAATAACACATAGAGGAAAATGTTTTTGGAACTCTATTATTGATAATATTAATTGGAAGACTGCTTGGTTAATCCCATTTAAATATTGTATTAATAACAAAACTAAAGAAATACATTTTAAAATTTTGCATACCATCTACCCTGTTAAATCAATAATTTCAAGATACTCTGATATTGATGATTTATGTTCTTTTTGTAAAAATGAGAAAGAGGTATTAACACATTTGTTTTTTGATTGTAAAATTTCCCAAAAGTTTTGGAAAGAATTGGCAGATTTTATTTTTTCTCTTGTAAAGGATAAATAATATTTTTCTTTAAAGGATATTATTATGTACTATGAAAATAATGTAAACAAAGGTCTTGAATACATTGTTAATTTATTCATATTGCTGGCGAAATTCTACATACATAAACAAAAATGTTTAAACTCATCCCCTATATTTAAAGTATTTTTAATTGAATTTGATTGTTTTATATCTTCATTGAAATTTATAAAAAACAAAAAGTCATTAACATGCCTAAAATATTATGAAGTTTTCTTTAGATCCCCTGTAACTAATTAATGTAACTGTATATTACACTGACTGTCCTATGCTCTGTACTATGTATGTTATTTGTTCTGTGTTCAATAAAAAAAAAAAAAAAAAAAAAAAAAAACCGCTGATCATAGCTGTATATGGATTGCCATTTTGAAATAAATTTAGTAGCAGAGCTACTGCAAGCGATTTTTAGAGCTGCAAATCCATTTATCCTTTGCTGAAATTTCCGCTCCCGTCTTCATGGAGAGAGCACGTCACGGAGCTCGTCATGGTTGCTTAGCAACGGCAGACGCCTCAGGGGCGCAACCATAGGCAGTAAAAGAAATGGACACAGCGACCCCATTGGAACTCAATTGAGACAAGTGAAGCCCATTTTTAGCGTTTTTTAGCACTTCCGTTTCTGACGCGCAGACTCAAACGAAGCTTGACGACGTCAGCAACCTGTCTGACAGATGTAAATCTTCTAAGTGGCTGTGCGTGAAAACTGCCATCGTTAATCTTGCAGAGACGGCGAGCTTGAGCAGGGAGTTCTTTGACGTGAGTGAGCAGGAGTAAGTATTCTGATTAATTATTTTGTATAGTATTTTAAAATGTAACGCCAGTACGCCATATTAAGTTAATTGCCTCCGAGCTTCTCCTCCTGTCTGTACGGTAATGCGACAGAGAGCCGAGTGGTTATGACGCAATCGTTAGCCTATTTTTTACAAAAACTGTTTATACGGGGCCATAATGTAACATAGAAGGTAATGGAGCCCTTTATATATTGTCGTGTATCTTTAGAAATAAATAATGGACAAACAGAGTCTTTAAACGCCTCAGATGTAAAGTTATTCGCTGTCAAAGTGACGGCAAAATGAATGGGAGTCAATGGGAATGCTAACGCAAGTGAAGTTCTGCTAAAAGATGGCAGCCCCCACCCGACTTCAACTTCCGGTCGAGTTCCTTGCCCCTTGGGCGCAACTGCCCGAGCGCTTTGGAAAGAAGGAGAAAGCGGCGCACCCAGCGTTTTCCACGCGTTTTTAGGCGCGAATTATTGAAGACAAAAGCGATGACCCATGGTAACCCTCAGGCTGACATGTTGATGTGATGTGATATTTGATCTAAGTGGGCGTGGTGTGCGTAAGGTAGAGAGTACATGACTGATGATAGTGTCCTGATCCAGTCACGATGCTCCAGCTGAGTAATCAACTTTATTTTTAAACATAATTTATATATTTTATATTTAAACTGAAAACATGGTCTGATTAAAACTCAAGTCATTCAAGTCATCGTCTCTCAAGTCAAGTCAAGTCAAGTCCCGAGTCTTTAACTTCCAAGTCCAAGTCAAGTCTCAAGTCATAAAAATAGCGACTCGAGTTGACTCGAGTCCAAGTCACAAGTCCCCATGTCTGGTTCATACTCATACCCATACTGTTCTTTTATCTGTTAAGGGTGATTCCTGATGACAGCATTGGGCGGTGCTTTTGTTGGCTGTGTACAGGCTTTTTGAAAGTGAAAACAAATTCCTCATTCAAAACTGCGCTTTAGTATTTTCCCATTTAAAAGTCTTTCTGCTGACTCTTAAAACAGTCTCTTGTTTCCAACTAATGTAACTAAAATCACCATCACAAACACACACACACACACACACACATATACAAAGAAAATATATCTCATGTTTCACCACTATGAGATCAAAGCCAGCAGTAAATTCCAGAAGTTCTGGCAGAGGTGAGGTGCTCTCATCGGGTTTATGAGCTGTGAACAGATGCTGATGTCCTGGAGCTCACATCTCCAAAAATGTTAAAGCAAATTTTCAAATAGACATTATATTTATTAACAAACCACATATCTGAAGTCCAAACAAGTAGGCTACATTCTCACCTAAAAAGCTCTTAAAACTACATTCTGTGACACAAAAACCTTTTTATTTTCTTAAATTATAGTGGATTTAAACATCGAGAAATACAGCAAGTGGAGTGATACATGATACAAACAGTGAAGCGGTTGGAGTAACTCATTTAACACTCTAATATCACACTCTTGTCAGCCAATCAGATTTCAGGAAACAGAAAGAATATTAAAAACTACAACAACTGTAAACCACTTAATTTAAACATTTTCATGACTGTTTCTAAACACGGTTAAGTGCAATTTGCTAAATGTTTAAAAAACTTAAAGTACATAAAAAATAAAAACGTTTGTCTTCATTTAAAGTACGCTTATTTTGATGTGTTGCCTAGCATACTAAAGTACACGTTTATAATTGTAGTGTGTTCTTCAACATTACATTTAAAGATATTATATTTTAAATGTACAAACATGCAGGGTAACACTTTATTTTAAAGATGTTTTATTTTAAAGACTTTTAAGGTGGCTTTGTTACACATTACACATGCATACCTAATTATAATAACAATAACTTATGCATAATTACCTTCAACCCTAAGACCTACCCTAATCCTAGCCCTAATCATTTAGATAGTACATGTAGTTAATTATTATTACTCAGTTCTTAAATGTATACTTACACTATAATAAGGACACCTTGAAATAAAATGTAACCAAATGCAGCTATATCTTTACAAATGTGTAATTACAAATAAATGGAAACATATAACCATGTATACTTTCTATATTATTGTCACAGCTATTGTGAGATACACGCATGGAAAAGGCGAAGATAGATGCAAATAGTCTTTAATATTCCACAATAGGGCAAATACAGGATAGGCAGGCAGGATGAACATGAAACTCTGCTTTAAGGACTGCTGCTCCTCAGGGATGTGTGCAGAGTCTGACTGCACTTCCAAAGACGATATTACAGTCATCTTCCTCATTCATGACACTGATGGATTTGTACTGTATACAGAAGGGAGGAGGAACAGCTGGCTGTCTGGTGCAATCATAACAACCCAGAGCTGAACACGCGCGAAAACAGCGGAGATCTGAGCAGCACCGAACTGAACTGGGACACAAACATAATGTATAGACTCCATTGTGGAAAAGTCACCTCTGAGCAGCAGGAGACCCAGGAGCAATTTCCCCTCAGGCCGTCTACATCATGAAACAATTAAAACAGCCTTACAGCTCTCCCCATAGTGCACTTATTTTCATTGTGAACACAACCAAAGGTGCAAAATGTAAATTTGACTCGCATTCATTCAGCTATACCCGAAGACACTCTTATCTTGTTTGCAACATTAAAACTACCCTAGTTTTTTGACTCACTTAATAGTTGGACTTCAGTGCATCTTTATTTTTTAATTTCATGATTACTATGTCTGCAACTACTTTAAAGTCATTTCTATTAAAACTTGTATGTCTTGTATTTAATTAAGTATATTTGTAATTTCACATTTGTAATGAAGTTGCAATTTTGTATATTTAAATTCAAATAGCACAGTACAGATAAAACAATACTTTAATTATAAAAGTATTTTACATGTACTTTTGCATGTCAATCAACACATTTCAATAGGTGTATAAAATGTGTTATTTTTTAAGCACAACAAAAAGATTATGAAAACATGCAAAAATGCATTTTCTTAAATCTGACATTATTAACTTTTTGTGGTGTACTTAAAGTCATGAAAGTTTATTTTACTGATCTTTTTCATGAATGTATTATTGTAACAAACGCACTCAGTACAGAGGATTAGTGGAAAGCAGCGGTTTATTGAAATAGGTAATTCAAGTGACTGTGGGAGAGATGCAGGTAAGTGGATCCTTTGGTGAGAGTATACGGTGATAGATGCCAGAGAATGATAGCGGTATTCTTCTTACAGAGCGGGGGCATGACCAGGGTTGCTGAATGGTTGCAGACACCTCAATGTTTACATAGAAGGAGACTTGAAGGATGAGTTCGGTGGAGGAATGCTGGAGTCGCTAGGAGGATAGGAGATTATCGCTGGAGAAGAGGTAAGCAAAGTGGTAAGTTAGTGGAGTCAATGCAGATAGTTCCGCTGTGTAGCCACAAGATTGGACAACTTGCTGACTGTGGTGTGTGCTTTTATGAGGTGGTGAATTGATGACTAAATTGTGAACAGGTGCTGGGGATTAATAATCAGGTGAGGGAGTGTGCTGTGAGTGGCTAAGAGATGAGTCTGGCCGACTTGTGACAGTACCCCCTCCTCCAGGGCCCGCTCCTGAGGGCCAAAAAAACCCTGATGACGTGGTGGTCTCCCTCTGCCCAGAGGAGCTGGACAATCTGGGTGTGATGTATGGAATTCCTCTAGGAGTGTGGGATCAAGAATGCCATCTCTAGGAACCCAGGAGTGTTCTTCAGGGCCATATCCTTATCAAGTCCAGTCGACAAGTTATTCCAGTCTGCCACCACGCCGCCAGGATTCCAGAATCTCCCTGACCTTGTAGATGGATCCTTCTTCCAGAAGCAATGGGAGAGGGGGGTCCTCTGTCCGGTCAGGCTCTGTGGAGACAGGAGGGTGAAAAGGTTTTAAAAGTGAGACACGGAACGTGGGGTGAATCTTGTATTGTGGACAGAGTTGGAGTCTGTAGGTCAGGGGTGCCCAACCCTGCTCCTGGCGATCGACTGTCCTGCAAAGTTTGGCTCCAACCCTAATCAAACACACCTGCCTTTAATTTTTAAGTGAGCCTGAAGACCTTAATTAGTTGTTTTAGGTGTGTTTGATTACGATTGGAGCTAAACTTTGCAGGACAGTCGATCGCCAGGAGCAGGGTTGGGCACCCCTGCTGTAGGTGATGGGATTGATCCGTTCCTGGATGTTAAAGGGGCCAACAAATCTGGGATTAAGTTTCCTGCAGAGAAGGTGCAGCCTGATGTTATGCCAGACTTTCTGCCTCGGTTGGTAGGTAGGTGTAGATTTTTGGCGAAAGTCGGCTGCCATCTTCTGTCTGCGTACTGCCCGTTGGAGGTGATGGTGAGCCTCATCCCAGACTCTCTCACTCTCTCGGAACCAGTAGTTGACCACATGAAAGACGGAGGGGTCTCCTGACTGGGGAAGAGAGGGGGCTGGTAACTGAGTACACACTGGAATGGTTTAAGGCCCATGGATGGTTGGCGGAGAGAGTTCTCTGCCCAGCCCAGGAACTAGTTCCAGGAGTCCTGGTGACCATGGCAGAAGGTCCTGAGGAAGCAACCTACTTCCTGTATCTCCCGCTCAATTCGACCATAGGATTGTGGGGGTAACTTGAGGAGAGACTTATGGGCACACCTAGGAGCGAGAAAAGGGACTTCTTGGGATATTAACTGGGGTCCATGCTTTGACACGATGTCCTCAGGGAGGCCGAATTGGCGAAAGACGGACAGACGGATTATTACATAATTAAATACATACATGCATGCATAAATACATAAAGCATTAAAAATATGATAAAACACGGGCACACATCCCTTCAATTCTACATTAATGCAACAATTTGATTATGAAATCAAAAAAAAAACAAAAAAACACAGGACGTGATGTTAAACTGTCCATTGTGCCAATGGATGGTATGCACATGAGGTTTGCCTTGATGTTAAGAGTGGCGTGGGAGCTGTACCTCAGATATGAGAAAGATGTACATTTTGGGACACATCATCAGTAGTATGCCTTTGAATCATGGGGTGTTTCGGCCTTTCAATACTAAACACCCTCATCAAAGGTGGCCAGCTACAGGGTGATCAAACCTGAGCTTGTGTCCCATGCCCAATCATGAAAATTGCCTAGTTGTTTAAATGGCACAGCCCACGGGACTATGCAAGGCAGGAGGCATCCTCTTCCCTGAGTCAAGCCTAGAGCTGACCGCATACCTTGTTCACCCTCTTCATGGAGGGTTGTGACCTGGGTTCTCAAGTGGGTTATAGAGTGGGGGGGATTAGTGAGTGGGTCATGTTGATGCTGTTTGAGCCCAACAAGGGTCCTTCCTTTTAATACATATCCACTGGCTGCTTCTTTCGGCTGCTTCAGAGACTGATTTAATTGTCTGTCGCAGAGCCTGTCCATGGATGCCAAGGTCTTTCAGCAGTCTGATGGTAGAAGAAGCCACAAAACCTCTGCATCCCACTTCAACTGGATAGACTTTCGCTTTCCATCCTCGTTGTTGAGCGTCTGCTGCCAGTTCTATATAGCGCAGTTTCTTGCGCTCATAGGCCTCATCAGTTGAATTCTCCCATGGGACTGTGAGCTCTATGATGTTTTATTATTATTATTATTATTATTATTATTATTATTATTATTATTATTATTATTATTATTATTATTATTATCATCATCATTATTATTATTATTATTATTATCACTGTTATTATTATTATTATTAAATAATTAAATACATACATGCATGCATACATACATAAAGCATTAAAAATATGATAAAACACGGGCACACATCCCTTCAATTCTACATTAATGCAACAATTTGATTATTACATTATTGCAATATAGCATTATTGTAAAACCACAGCAGAATTTATGATACTGCATACACGCTTATATATATATATATATATATATATATATATATACTTACATATTATATGTGCCTCACTGAATTAAGAATTCATTCCCACAATTCATTAAGTAGTTCCTTTGTTTTAGATAAATCATGGCCACATTATACTAACTTGTTTTCCAATGTATTATTTTGTTTCCTTCCTTAGTTAAATATAAAAACATTTTAAATAGAGAACATAGAAATAAATGAAGAGCAGTGAATGATTTTCTCTTTTTCTAATTAGTATTGTTGTGTGACTGATGTTAATGAGCAGCGGGTCTGTTAGGCTGCATTTTTTCTTAGCCCTACTGATAGTAAAATGTATAACCGCTATTGATATTTTATTATCAAATTAAAATGTATTATCAAAGTATTTTTCATAAGACTAGACCCACACACAGGGTAGATAACATTTCTGAAGTGATCAATAATCATATATAGCTTGCCTCTTAGGTTCAGGTCGGAGTGGATCAGGACCAGGGCTAAAAGAGGTCATGGATTGATTAGACAGGTTAATTAGTTAACACTGCCCTGGGCCTCTAATCACTTAAAACTAGCTGTCTCCATCTGACAGATGGCTGGTAGACATGGAGTTGTAAAATTCTGCCTATCAGAGGGTGTGCTGAGCGGAAAGACTGCATCAGCACCAAATCTGAGGGAATCCTTTGTATTGTAACTTCAAGGATGTCATATCACACTATGGCTGAGAAAAAAAAAGTGATATTTAGCAACAGATTTTATCCTATTTGCAGTTCCTGATTCTGTTGACAGATGCTACTTGTCATTCATATTCAAAGGTCTTGCACATTGTCTCCTACAATTATCTCTTACAATTCAATACAACCACCGGCGGCGCCAGGGGGGTTCCTGGGGGGTTCATTTGACCCCCCACCCTTTTCCTGATTATATATATATATATATATATATATATATATATATATATATATATATATATATATATATATATATCCGGGATAAATATTTTAAAAAATATATCTTAAAACTACGCAGAACAATAATAAATAATAATTATTTCGACATTTATTCATACACTTAACGAGAACCGTTTCTGTCTGACGCGGCAGATTCGAGAACCGAGGAGCTTATGATGCTGCGCATGTGTGATTCAGCGTGAAGCAGACTGACACACAGAGCATCTGAACCAAACTGGTTCTTTTGATGATTGATTCTGAACTGATTCTGTGCTAATGTTATAAGCGGGGGTAAACCAAAGGCTTGAATGAAGGGCAGTCATCGGCAATGACATTACATCGAGCACAAAAGAACCGGTGGACCGTTTTTTTTTTTTTTTTTCAACTGGTCTTATTTCATAGAACTGTCCGAAAGAACCGGTTCACTTTAGCACCTGCTCCTTTGCCCCTTAAAGGGTTAGTTCGCCCAAAAATGAAAATTATGTCATTAATAACTCACCCTTATGCTGTTCCAAACATGTAAGACCTCCTTTTATCTTCGGAACACAGTTTAAGATATTTTAGATTTAGTCCGAGAGCTCTCAGTCCCTCCATTGAAGCTGTGTGTACAGTATACTGTCCATGTCCAGAAAGGTAAGAAAAACATCAAAGTAATCCATGTGACATCAGAGGGTCCGTTGGAATTTTTTGAAGCATCGAAAATAAATTTTGGTCCAAAAATAGCAAAAACTACGAATTTATTCAGCATTGCCTTCTCTTCCGTGTCCGTGTGAGAGAGAGTTCAAATCAAAGCAGTCTGGATATCCGGTTCGCGAACGAATCATTCAGTTCACCAAATCGAACTGAATCGTTTTAAACTGTTCGCATCTCTAATACCCATTAATCCACAAATGAAGCTGTTAACTTTTTTTATGTGGCTGACACTCCCTCTAAGTTCAAACAAACCAGCTGCTTTGATTTGAACTCTCTCTCAAAACAGACAACAGCTCTCGGACTAAATCTAAAATATCTTAAACTGTGTTACAGATATCTTAAATAAAATATCTTAAACTGTGTCCGAAGATAAAAGGAGGTCTTACATGTTTGGAACAGCATAAGGGTGAGTTATTAATGACATAATTGCCTTACGACGATGACCTTTCACCTTACGACGATGACCTCATTGCTAGAGGATATTTTCAACACCGCGGCAGCTGGTAAGTGGTGTTTCAAGTGATTTTGATGTTTATTTACTTATTATTATTTTACAAGAACGATGTGATGTGAGAACATTCAGATATGTTGTTTATATTGCTGTGAGTAGCTTATAGTGCAGAAGTCACGCTAGCGTGCTGTTTGAGGGAGAAAAGTTTCACAGGCATCGAAGGGTCTGGTCTTTTTTATGTTATTTGACTAAACTAGTATTATATTACAGTACTTATTCATCTTTTTTAACATGAAATAAAAAAAATAAGAGTGCCTTAAAAATAATTATCACAACACTGGTAAGGCTAATTCAGATTTTCCCAGTCTCTGAATTATCATTATAAAAATAAAAACAATTCAGAAATGAATTAAAATATAATTATAATTTAAACGTGAAGCATTTTTTTTCTACAATAGCAACAGTGTTTACAACAGCAAGACCACTTTAGCCTGTAAACTCAATAATATCTCTCTGGAAATAAATGTAAAAATATCAATGCTTAATATACCTCAAATCAAAGTGCAGTGTGAATGATATGAATAACAAATGTAGCCTGTCATTTGTTTACATTGCAAAAGTATTCAATTTTAGACAACAACAACTACAACAGTAATAATAATATTAATCACTATATTCCAGTGTATCAGTTTTTTTTTTTTTTTTTATGTTTTGTATCAATATATAAGGTGGACTTATTGATTAGGTGAAAGAGTAGTAGTGATGGTTAAAACAATAGATTCATGCTGAAATAGTAAATTGAGCCTAGTTCCTAGATGGACAGAGAGTGGAAAGTAATAGATGAGGAGATGGAAAGGAGATGGAGATAGAGGAAGAAAAAGAGGGAAATGTAGAGGCACAAGTGACAGAAAGAGAGCAGGTAACAGCAAGCCAGGAGACAGAGGCTAGTGTGAAAGAGGAAAATGTAGAGGCATAAGTGTTTTCTATAGTTTTTACTATAACCGCTGTTCTTAATTATTCTGTAGAACAGAGTAGAAAAAGCCATCAGGTTGGGACAATTTAAGACATTTCAGTTTCTATTCCCAGAGCTATTATTATTTTAAACTTAAAATTGTCTTCTCTACAGCATTTGCTGCTGTATCAATACATAATCATCCATATCTTTATGTGAATCAGCAAAGAATGCATCACAATATATTGCTGTATTGATATTTTGAATAAAGCCTTGTTCCATGTGCCCCTTTTATAATTTGAGCACCTGCCCCTCCAAAGGTCTCTGAACGGCCCTGTTCAGAGGAAGTGTCAGCCGCGTTAAAAAAGTTAACCCGCTTAAGTCATTTTTGGATTAATCATATTGGTGACGCAAACCATTTAAAGCGCCAACCTTTTAAAATTTGAGCATATTGTTTGCAAACTGCAATTGATTAATTAATTAAAAACAAAGTAGTTGATATGTGGTGTTGTTTTTGTTGTTTAGTGGCAGTGATATGCAGTTATTAGCTGTGTCCACTGTATTTTTGTTGGTTTTCATGAGACCCCCCTTGAAATGACCAGGACCCCCCATTGCCCCCCCCAATCAAAATTGTCTGGAGCCGCCACTGAATACAGCTATAGAAGTTTCTTGCAGACTGATAAGGCATCCATAATTTAATAAATAAATAAAGACAGCCAAGTGAGATTAATATAAAATGTATTGCATATGTAAATACATTTCTACTAATCTACTCTATAAAGTGAGGATGAGTGATCTGACGGACACATTGATTTGTCAATACAGACACACACACTGTTTTAATAATGCAAAGTGTGTTTGCTCCCGAGGCTTGGGGAGGTTTGTTCAATATTCTAGACACGACTACAATTAGTATTGATGATGATTCTAGAGCTCTTAGTACTGTTGCAAGAGGCACATGTTCAGCATGATGTTCTGCTCTTTGCCATACAATAAAAATGAATGTATCAGAAACTCATATTTAGCACATTAAGACTCATCTCACCAGGTTTGATGTCAGTGATGACTGGTATTGTATTTTTCACGTACTACACTTTCATATGACATCATATGGACTGCTGCAATGAGATTCACTGATAATTTCTTTATTTTAAATGGCCTTAACTACCATGTACTTAATACAATAGGCATAACATTATAACTGCCTTCCTAATATTGTGTTGATCTCCCATTTGCTGCCCGTCGAGGCGTGTACTCCACTAGACTCCTGATGGGCTTTGTTATCTGGCACCATGATGTTAAAAGCAGATCCTTTAAGTCAGTGGTTTTAAAACCTCTCCATAAAGTTACCCTAGCACTGCACATATTGTATGTCTCCGTATATATCTGACACACCCACTTCAGGTCTTGCAGTCTCCACTAATGAGCTGACGAGCTCAATCAGGTGTGATAGATGAGGGAAACATTCAAAATGTGCAGAGCTTGGGGTACTCCTGGACAAGTTTGAGAACCAATGCTTTAAGTGACATTAACAGGGCTGCGTTCAGCCCTGACAAAACGTTACACAACGTTATTTAAGGGTGGGGGGGGGGGGGGTGAAATGCACGTTTTCACTCAATATCCTGTTAATCTTGAGTACCAATAGAGTAGTACTGCATTCTTCATAACTCCAAAAAGTCTTTGGTTTTATTATATTCATAAGAGAAAGATAGTCTGTACTGATTTTTCCCGGAAAAACACGACCGGCTGGAGGCGTGACATGTGGGCGGAGCTAAAGAATCACGAGCACCAGTAGGCTTTTGCGTTGAGAGCGTTTGGAAGCTGTGACACAGATCCAGAGGCTGAAATTTAACAAGAGCAGCATCAGCAACAACGTCTCTATGTGGTATGTTCTGAAACTATATATATTTGCTTAGCGGTTTTGGAAAATGACTAAGTTCCACTTTTTCGTTGGGACTGCATTATCCTTAAGAAAACAAGCATCTTCGAAATGCAGGGGAACAAACACAAACACTTGCACAACTCCGATGATGCTCTGCAAAAATAAACTCCATCCACTGGTCCCTTAATGCTGTTTCTCATTTGGTAATCTGTGCAGGGTTGTCTTGCCCTGGCAACCAAAAACACACTCCTTTTGTGACATTTCGCGACGCTCTCGCTCTGATCAGTGAACGTCTGTTGTGCTCTCAGTGCTCTGCTATACAGGAGCGCGTGCTCTTCCAGCAGACGTGCCCTTAGGACCAGAGATGTATAGTAACGAAGTGGAACTACTTCACTACTGTCCTTAAGTACTAAAAGGCGGTATATGTACTTTACTAGAGTATTATTTTTTTCTCCTACTTCCACTTTTACTTCAGTACATATTTTCGCTGACTTTAATACTTTTACTCCGATATTTTTTTTTATGTGCTGCATCGGTACTCGTTACAATTATAAAAATGTTACGAATCATTCCATTACAAACCACTGCCAGAACTGTAGATGGCATGGCAAGTTTGATGAAGCTGGCACATCATTGAGCGAATCAAGCGATTAAGAAGACTGCGCATGCTGACTGAACTGCTGTGAAGAGAGAAATGAACACCGAGCCGAGCCAGATAATGACTCGTTCACGAGTCAAGAACCGGTTGCATCGGTTCTCGGATGACCAGTGAACGAGTCATTATCTGGCTCGGCTCGGTGTTCATCTTCAGTTCTCTCTTCACAGCAGTTCAGTCAGTTTGAGTCAATGAATTACTCCGGGATATTGGTTTGTTTTAACTCAGAGGGAGTGTCAGATATGGAGTGAGTTTTGGTTCTTTATTACATGCGAGAAAATAAAAGATCTGAGAGAAAAAAAAAAGTTTGAGAGAAAAAGTTATCACACTGATAGCAAAAAAACATTTCATGAGAGAAAAAAGAATATTCGAGAGAAAAGGTTTTCATGCCAATAGCAAAAAAAAAATAATATTTGAGACTAAAAAAAAGTTTTGAGAGAAAGTATTTTCTCATAGAACATAAAAAAATATACATTTGAAATTTTTTACATTATTTCTGAGAAAAAAATCTCTCTCAAAATACTTTGAAAAAAACTCTCAAATATATATTTTTTGCTATCAGTGTGAAAATATTTTCTCTAAAAAAAAAAAGTGTTTCTCTCGAAACGCTTTTCTTTGCTCGATGCAATTTCTTGCTCTCGTGTCAGGATTTTGCTTTCACTGTGAGAATTGTGTCATGGGCGGGGCCACGTTCCTATTGGCCAGTCGGGTGAGCATCGTCTTGTCTTGGGAGTCGAACTGAATCATTACATCATTGTTCGGTTCACCTGCATAGATTCCGCCTCTGCCTTATGGCTAGTTAAGTTGAGCAGTGAGCACGGACACTCCAATATTTGGGTAAGATGATGACACACAGCTGGCTGAGCAAGTTCAGTATCACTGAAGATTAAACATTAAAAAATAGCACTCATATTCATGAATGAATGTCTATTATATTATTTGCTTGCTAATCGCTAGTAAAGCTAACCAGCCATCATGCTAGGTAAACTTGCAAACTCACCTGGTTTATACTATGTTTAAATTAAATGCCAAATTAATGTTTTGATTTAGATAGTTTCACGCCTTATTTAGTGAGTAGTGAGCAGTGATTGATATACCGTTTGAAAGTGTCCCACCTAGTTTTGTTTAAAATAGTCTTTGTATGGTTGTTGCACTACATGTTTAGCTACACTGCATGTATAGCTCACAAACTCAGCTACAAGGGGCTTATTCTAAATATTTTTTACCATCTAGCCGAGGTCTAGAGCTGACAAGGTAAATTGCAGGTCTAGAACTAACTCTTACATTAGCAACCCACAAATATGTTTGTGCCTGTACTGTCATGGTAATTATTTTTTCTTTTAAATCTTTCAAACGGTTTATAAATCACTGTCTAACGTTAGCTAGTTGTAGGGTTGCCACCTTCCATGCATACTAACGTTAGTTGAAAGTTGTACGGGAGGTTGTATGAACAAGCAGTTACTCTTCAGGTGCTTTGAGGCTAGCAAGTGCAAAGGTAGAAACTAGCTCACTACTCGCTAAATAAGGTGTGAAACTATCTAAATCAAAACATTAATTTGGCATTTGATTTAAACATAGTATAAACCAGGTGAGTTTGCAAGTTTACCTAGCATGATGGCTGGTTAGCTTTACTAGCGATTAGCAAGCAAATAATA